>NC_134404.1:152134247-152321747 GCF_038048845.1 Mixophyes fleayi
TGTTGTCTGGATTGGGATACAAATAATTCCACACAAAAGAAGTGGATTCTTTTGTTTTATGGCCTGGCATGACAATGGTCTTTTTCTTGTCACGTGCCAGAACTGCTGCCACTGGTGCAGGACTGACACAAACAACCTCATCCTCATCAACATCCTCATTAGCGCCCTCGTCGCCTACACAAATCTCCCCCTCATCCTCTTCTATTTCCAAAGTGGCATCCTCAATTTGTGTATCACCGGCGACACTCGGGCTGTTCAGGCACACATCAGCAGAACTGCTGAAAGGGTCCCTCTTTATGGGTACACTAACAGAATGCTCACGATTAGACATCCCACTGTTGGATGGACTCTCCACAGGGATTGGTGTCATTTCTGATTCAGAGCAAACATTATCCTGTACTGCCTTACTGTTATCTTGCAGCTCGGCTTTGACGCGTAACAGTAGTTCTGCACCACTTGTAGGCTCGGTAACATTTTTTGATCTGCCACAAATAGACAAAGGTGAAGGCCTCATTCTCTCTTTGCCACTGCGTGTGTAGAATGGCATGTTGGCAATTTTTTTTTATCGGCACTTAACTTTTCCTCAGTTACACTTCTTTTTCGCTTCAACGCGGTAAAAAAAAATTTAGTGTGTGTTTTTTTGACTGATTTAAAAAGACTGTGTAGTTTGACATCGCCTTTCCCAGATGACGTACTGGGAACACTACTATCAGGACTGATGACAGAACCTGGTTGCTGATTCTACTCATATGTGGACTGCTTTGAATCCATTATGAACCCAAAGCACTTGTAGTGCTACAAATTGTTTTAGATACTGCTGACAAATATGACTTTTGACAGCCAGAAATATTAATGCAAAAGAATGGGGGACACCCCAAAAGCACTTGGGAGTGCTAAATACTAAATATATTTTTTTTACACTGCTGCCAAATAGGACTTTAGTTTTGACAGCCAGACAAATTAATGCAAAAGAATGGGGGACACCCCAAAAGCACTTGGAAGTGCTATATATATATTTTTTTACACTGCTGCCAAATAGGACTTTAGTTTTGACAGCCAGAAAAATTAATGCAAAAGAATGGGGGACACCCCAAAAGCACTTGGGAGTGCTAAATATATTTTTTTTACACTGCTGCCAAATAGGACTTTAGTTTTGACAGCCAGAAATATTAATGCAAAAGAATGGGGGACACCCCAAAAGCACTTGGGAGTGCTAAATACTAAATATATTTTTTTTACACTGCTGCCAAATAGGACTTTAGTTTTGACAGCCAGAAAAATTAATGCAAAAGAATGGGGGACACTCCAAAAGCACTTGGAGTGCTAAATATAATTTTTTTAGACTGCTGACAAACAGGACTTTTGACAGCCAGAAATATTAATGCAAAAGAATGGGGGACACCCCAAAAGCACTTGGGAGTGCTAAATACTAAATATATTTTTTTTACACTGCTGCCAAATAGGACTTTAGTTTTGACAGCCAGAAAAATTAATGCAAAAGAATGGGGGACACCCCAAAAGCACTTGGGAGTGCTAAATATATTTTTTTTACACTGCTGCCAAATAGGACTTTAGTTTTGACAGCCAGAAAAATTAATGCAAAAGAATGGGGGACACTCCAAAAGCACTTGGAGTGCTAAATATTATTTTTTTAGACTGCTGACAAACAGGACTTTTGACAGCCAGAAATATTAATGCAAAAGAATGGGGGACACCCCAAAAGCACTTGGGAGTGCTAAATACTAAATATATTTTTTTTACATTGCTGCCAAATAGGACTTTAGTTTTGACAGCCAGAAAAATTAATGCAAAAGAATGGGGGACACCCCAAAAGCACTTGGGAGTGCTAAATATATTTTTTTTACACTGCTGCCAAATAGGACTTTAGTTTTGACAGCCAGAAAAATTAATGCAAAAGAATGGGGGACACTCCAAAAGCACTTGGAGTGCTAAATATTATTTTTTTAGACTGCTGACAAACAGGACTTTTGACAGCCATAAATATTAATGCAAAAGAATGGGGGACACCCCATTATTTTTTTAGACTGCTGACAAACAGGACTTTTGACAGCCAGAAATATTAATGCAAAAGAATGGGGGACACCCCAAAAGCACTTGGAGTGCTAAATATTATTTTTTTAGACTGCTGACAAATAGGACTTTTGACAGCCAGAAAAATTAAAGCAAAATAATAGGAACACCCCAAAAGCACTTGGAGTGCCAGAAACTGCACAAAAAATCCCTCCTCTATCCTCCTCTTACTGCTGTAACAACTGGTATTAAGATTACAATGGTATAGCATACAAACAATAATGTGTCCAATTACTGCTCTGTCCCTGCACTGATACAGCCAGTGTGACCTAACCCTGCTTTCTCCCTCTGTCAAATGGCGATGGATTGCTGTGGAGGCTGGTATTTATGCTTTTCAAATCTCGCGAGAACTGAGCTCAGAAATACGAATACGTCACGATGACGTTTTGCCTCGATTTCGAATCCGAATGGGCGGGAGAGTACCGAGCGTGCTCGGCTCGGTACTCGGATAGGCTAAATTCGGATGAATTCGGATCTCGGGGAACCGAGCCCGCCCATCTCTCATATACATACACGTGTGTGTAAAAACAAATTATTAAAAACATTATAAGGGCATGCGGTATTACAAGTTTCCAACTTGGACTAATGTAACATTTTTCTAACTGGTGGAGACATGGAAGCATGGAATTTCATGGCACATAAGAACCGCTTGGCCCATCTAGTCTGCCCATTGTTTTATCCACTTATGGTAAGCTCAAACCCTAATTGATCCTTTATTCTTTATAAGGATATTCTTATGTCTATCCCAAACCTGTTTAAATTGCTCTACTGAATTAGTCTCTACCACCTCTAATGGAAGGTTATTCCACTTATCCACTACCCTTCCTGTGAAGTACTTTTTCCTCAAATTTCCTCTGAACCTACTTCCTTCCAGTTTCAGTGCATGTCCTCATGTTCTAGTACTTCTCTTCCTTTGAAGAATGTTTCCCTCCTGTACCTTGTTCAAACCCTTGATATAATTGAAAGTTTCTATCATGTTCCCCCTTTCCCTTCTCTGCTCCAAACTATACATATTAAGATCTTAGGGGCATATTCAATTAGATGCTGGATTGCGATAACGTGTGGAGTGCGCATTATCGAAGGTAATACGGTACCACAATAACGTTGCTTTTCCTTCGCAACCCTAAGGGGTTAGAAGGAAAATCAGCCTTATTGTGGTGCCGTGGATTACCTTAGCGCCCCGTTCCGTCTCGTTACCACGATCCTGGCACATAATTGAATATGCCCCTTATAGTCTTTCTGGGTAAGTTTTTTGCTGTAGGCCATGCACCATGTGCTTATCATCTTTTTTGTATCAAGGCTATACTAATCACAGGTACTAGTATAACTTTCTTTTTTTAAACTGTACCTGCTTTAGTATCCTGCATGACTGGGCTGGGCCAGGGTGCATTGGGGCATGTGGCCATCCCCCAGGTTGAACCCTTATTTAATGCGCTAGGCCAGCTTCCAGCTGCCTTGGTATAAACAGTCACAAACTACCGGCTGCATCATTTGCTATCACAACATTGGATCTGCAGGACTCCCATGGTCCAGTCAATAGCACCTATCAGCCAGATTTTGGTCCAAGGCATTCAATAGGGCATGCTTCAAGGTGCTTTAAACTGGCTGCATGAGCAAGTGCAGAAAGTTTGTATCACTCTCTACCTCCTCTTTCTACGTCACTGACTCAGCAGCCCAGTGACTGGCTCCATGCAAACAGGTTTTGATGTGGGAGTGAAAGTAGAGAGGGGAAATGTATTTGGGTCAGTGCCAGATTAACCCGAGGTCTTTCTGGGCTAGAGCCCAGGGGCCTCGGGAATGTGGGGGGGCCCTTAAAACTATTTTAGATTTTTTTTTTTATACCTGTACCACCAGCATTATTCATCGAGCCGGGGGCGTCAGCAGGTCATGTAGAATTGCAGGAAGCTAACAGCAAATGTTATGCTGTTAGCTTTCTGCTGTCACTGTAGTGCATCTGCGGTGTGCAGTAGTCTCCTTTCTGAGGAGATCTCGTGAGAATGAGACTATGAGTCATAGTCTCACTCTCACAAGATCTCCTCAGTGAGTAGCTTACTGCGCACCACGGAAGCACTACAGGGAGTGACGGAAGAAAGCCTGCTGCAGCCTGCAGACAGTGAAGAATGGATGGATCAAGAATAGGAGGTAAACGCTCGCAAAGGGGGGGACAAGAACAGGAGGAGCAGAGCTATTATATTATGAAAGGGGAGAGATCATGACAGGGGAGAGAGGGGGGGGAGAATTGCAGGGTGGTGGATGGCACTGGTGGGGGAGATCATGACTGCTGAGGTGGGGGAGCATTGCAGGATAGTGGTGGCTGGCCCTGGTGGGTGAGATCATGACTGGGGAGGGGGGTACCACTGCCAGTGGTGGCTGGCAGTGGCACTGGTGAGGGAGATCATGATTTGGGACATAAAACTTAAATTATGGACATCTATGGCTTGATTTCTTTGCATGTTTGGAGTGCAAGGGTTGTTGCTGACATTTGGTGTAAATTTCATTACAACAGCCACATTAAATATATACATAAGCAGAGTCACCCGCTGTTGCGCAGGTCTGATTTGTAACGTGTACCAATTTTTATATATTAGCAAATTCTTTGGTAAGTAGACTGTTTAGAAAATAAGATTTTTTGCTTTGTCGTGTTGTCATTATGTCGCGCTGTGGCGAGGTTTCCTTTCTGCAGTCAAACAATTGTTTACAACCAAAAAAATATGTTTTCAATATTTGTCACTCTGTCGCTTTGTCGCATTGTCGTTATGTGGTTTAATAGCATACTTTTTCGATACTAAATAACATTGTAGGATTTGCCAGCTTTACATTAAGAGCTGTGGAAGTGGTGCAGACCAAGTATGTGACAGCAGTGGAATTTATGAGTACACACCACTAGCCCCTAGTTCCGCAATTGCGATATCCAGTGGATTCTGGTAAGACTGTTCCAAGGCAAAATGGTGCTGGGTGGTAGAATGAACTGAAACGTACATAGACGGTAGGCTCAGAACCTGGAGATTGGACAGTTATGCCAAGGAGGTTCCTGCCTCGTATGAGCTGCGATAAATATGTGATCAGATGCTTTAGATGTTATGACTTAGGACAAATTGATGCTAATTGTCCATTTACCCTTGAATCTATGCAATGTGTTAATTTTGAACTAAACACACTAGCTAAGCCGCTAACACTGGCTCGTGCAAACAAGGTATGGATAATTATCATGTATTGCAAAAAGCACTTTCTTGATCAGTTCTAATACTGGTGCAAAGAAGGTACAGGTATTCACCAGAAAGACAGGATGAAAAGATAAGTAACTTCTCTCACCCTATGTGCCTAATGTAGACATACCTAATATGAACTCTGTTATAACTCCAAATTGTAATATACTTGTAAGTAATACACTTTGAACGTAACTCTATCTAAGCAGAAAATACAGACATTTAGCATTTTAGTTTGTTTCCATTACTACATTATATATATATGCTAACATAGTTCAGTAAAGATTTAATTCTTGATATTAGCTCATTCTATCTGGCTAATTTCCTTGGGAATTGTCCTCTATCAGTTGTTGTCACTCACCAACAGGGCTGGACTGGGACTAAAAATCAGCCCTGGCATTTCAAGTACACAGGCCCACCTCAGTTCCAGCAGGTAAGAAAATATGTGCGGCGGCGCCCAATAGGGCGTGACCTCATTGTGTTGTGGGTGTGGCCAACATGGGGCATTGATACATACATTATAATAATACATTACATTTACCACGCCCTCCCAGCCACATTACACCATCCCCCCAGGCACATTATGACACCCCCAGCCCACTGTACTATGTTTCTGGTGCTGCTGACATCCATAAGGGTGGGAACGTCCTGTAGAGGGAGTAGGGAAGCTCTTTGTCTCATGAGATTACCAAATCTTGTGATACTTAGAGCTCCTCGGCTTGCTCTGCAGTCTGTGTCCTGTACAGGAACTGGGAGCAGCTATCAGTTCCCTTCCCCTAACCAGAGGTGGATTAAGGCCCAAGGTATTTAAGACAGCAGGGCCCCTATTATTTAATATGGTTATCATTTTAGACACATACACAGGCACTACTGTTAGAAGCACACAGCTCTGCCTTCACAAGCAGTATGTTGTGAAGCAGGACATACCTCCCAACTGTCCTTGCAGTCGGACCAAATCCTGACTAAGGGAGACAGTCACCCAAATGCAGGACTGCCCCACCAGATTCAGGACAGTTGGCAGACTGTCCTGCTCTCTCATACCTGTCTTGGTTACGTTCACCACTTGCAGTAGCTGGTTTCTTTAGCTCAGTTCATTCTTGTCTTGATTCTGGAATATTGGATGCCCTATTTTGAAAAAAAAAATGGGTAAATTAGATTTAGAAAACTCCAACCAGCCCCGGTGTTAAAACAATAGCACTCATGTTTTATAATTAGGCCTCCCTCCAGTCCCCACAATAATAATAATATTCACATTTAATAAGTAGACCTATTTCCCTCCAACCAGCCCCAACATTAAATTAACAGGATACCCATTTACTCAAAACATATTTCTCTCCCTCCAAACAGTCCCAGCAATAAATTAAGTTTAATAAACATAACCATTTTCCACAACCATCCCCGACAACAAATAATTCATATTCACATTCAATAAATAGCCCTTCTCCCCAAAATCAGCCCCATATTCAATTGATAGCCCTAAACCACCCCAGCATTAAATTAAAGGTTCGTTCACCTCACCTTAAATAATTAGCCCCCACCTACATTCCACCATTAAATAGCCTACCTCCCACACTTTATTAAGATCCTCCCTTCCCTCACATATTATATTAAAATACTGCGTGCACGCACACACACGCTATATTTAGAATACTGCACTTGCGCACACTATATGAACATGGCCAAACACGCACGCACACTATAGCAACATGGGGCCACACATGCACAAAATTAGCCCCACAGCCACACTATTAGCCCCACAGACACACTGTTAGCCCCACTGGTTGTTAGCCACACTGTTTGTTTGTTAGCCCCACTGTTTGTAAGCTGCACTGTTTGTTTGTTGCCCCACTGTTTTTCCTCCACTGTTTGTTTGTTAGCCCCACTGTTTGTTTGTTAGCCCCACTGTTATTCCTCCACTATTTGTTTGTTAGCCCCACTGTTTGTTTGTTAGCCCCACTGTTTTTCCTCCACTATTTGTTTGTTAGCCCCACTGTTTGTTTGTTAGCCCCACTGTTTGTTAGCCCCACTGTTTGTTTGTTAGCCCCACTGTTATTCCTCCACTATTTCCTTGTTAGCCCCACTGTTTGTTACCCCCACTGTTTGTTTGTTACCCCCTCTGTTTGTTTGTTAGCCCCACTGTTTGTTTGTTAGCCCCACTGTTTTTCCTCCACTATTTGTTTGTTAGCCCTACTATTTGTTTGTTAGCCCCACTGTTTTTCCTCCACTGTTTGTTTGTTTGTTTGTTTGTTAGCCCCACTGTTTGTTTGTTTGCCCCACTGTTTTTCCTCCACTGTTTGTTTGTTTGCCCCAGTTTGCCAGCCCCAGTGTTAGCCCCTCTGTTTGCCACACTATTACTTACACACACTCACACACAGACACTGACTGCCGACTATGCAGTAATCACATGGGACGGCGCCTGTCACGTGATGCCATCCCATGTGATTACTCACATAGTCGGCAGTCACTAACTCTCCGTCCGCCGAGCAGCGCGCAGAGTGCTGCTACTCGGCGGACATGCGGACCGTCCCATCTGACCATCGGCCCTTCTGGCATTTGCCAGAAGTGCCAGATGGCCAGTCTGGCCCTGCTCACCAAGGTAATCGTGTCTCCATTTCCATCATTCCCATACATACATTTCTATTTGCTATATTGTTAGTCTGTTTACATTGCGTGTCATAAAGTACAAATGTTTAATGGTGCTTTATAAACATCAGTTATTATATGAAACAAATATTAACATTTTTTGGAGTCTACAGTACAATGGGTTTTGGTTAGATGCAGAAGCTGATATCCACACTCTAGCCAGACTTAAAATCTCATTTTTATTATATATTATTAAATGGTTAAGCTATGTTGCCTCTTAACATGGAGTTCAAGAACAGAAATACATATATAGAAAATGTGAACAATGAATGATTTGTCTTTATCTTTACTGACTGACATACGATAAATAATATACCATTATCTATTAGTAAGAAATAGTAGTAGTTGCAAATAAGAATGTAATAGACAAAAGAAAGTTGAATCAAATGACACAAGTTCACAATTTACACAGGTCACAAGTCTAACACAGGATCAAATGGTGATGGATGATGGAAAGATGAGTGGATGGTTGGCTTCTAAACAATAAGAACATGATAGATGTCGGATGACATTGTAGATTTTTAAATCTCAGAGTCAGACAGATAAGGTGAAAGAAAGATGAATGGTACTATAGGGAATTATTCTATCTAGTATATCATCTGACAACATTGAATGAAACAGAATAATGTGTAATATATTGTGAAATAGAGGACAGAGCCCCAGTAGTGTAATATCTCCAGCAGCCCCACTATGCAAGCAGTATGACAAACTGTGTTTGTTAGATTTACAATTACCAAGAAGAGATATCTCAGCATTGCTGGTATTGACCATGTTAGGTTTCAGCTAAAAGACCACACAGTACACTTAACATACACAAAATACACACATAATCTATACACACCAACCAGCCACAAATTTTAAACCACTTGCCTAATATTGTGAAGGTTCGTTCCCCTTGTGCTGCCAAAACAGCTCTAAACCATTGAGGCATGGACTTCACAAGACCTCTTAAGGTGTCCTGTGGTATCTGGCACCAAGATGTTAGCAGCAGATCCTTTAAGTCCTGTAAACTGCGAGGTGTGGCCTCCATGGCTCTGACTTGTTTTTCAAACACATCCCACAGATGCTCAATTGGATTGAGATCTGGGGAATATGGAGGCCATGTCAGCACCTTGAACTCCTGTTCCTCAAACCACTCCTGAACAATTCTTGCAGTATGGCAGGTGCATTAACCTGCTGAAATAGGCCACTGCCATCAAGGAATACCATTGCCATGAAAGGGTGTACTTGGTCTGCAATGTCAAAAGTAACATACACATGAATGCCAGAACCCAAGATTTCCCAGCACAACATTGCCCAGAGCATCACACTGCCTCTGTTGGCTTGCTATCTTCCCATACTGCATTTTTGGCTTACACTTACCTTTAAGGGGTTAACTGTAGTTCCAGCCGACCAATGGTGGTAGAGTGGGAGGGTCAGGGTTTTTCATATAGGAGGCAGCACTTCCTAGTTGTCTCAATATTCTTCTCAAGATCATGTGGGAGAGCCTGCACCAGAGAGAGATTTGTATCAAACTCCTTCTCTTCTGGTCCTTTTACACCCTCTTATTACTTCATTACTCCTGTTCTGTTTCTTACCTATACCATCTTGCAGTTTTGCCAATTTCTTTATTACTTTTCCCGTAATTTCTATCCCTCTTTCCCCTACCTTAAACAACCCACTCTCTACCACCACATCCAGTCCTATTCCTCTCTCCTGAGTAATCCTCCCCCAGCCATGTCTAGACCGAAAAGAGCCCCCGTCCGGCGCCCCTCTCCTTCCCCCAACTCTGGCGGCCATCTTGGTTCCAACATGTCCTCGGGCCATTTACCTCGTTCCCCCGCTAAGTCCCCCTTCACTGCCTCTTCCTCTAGCTCTCACCTGCCTCCTTCTTCCTCTCTCCCTCCCCGTGCAGCACCTTCCAAGCGCAGCAGGTGCTCGGAAGTTTCCCCGCGTGGCCAGGCAATTTAATCTAAATTGCCGCCAGAGTTGGGGGAAGGAGAGGCGCTCCGGACTTTTCGGTCTGCCTTAATTCTCCGATTAGTATGGAGAACAGCAATCCCTCTTAAGACCATGTCTACAATGGCGAGGAAGCTTAATAGCGCCATTAGGAAAATTACCAGGTCATTAGGGGGTTTTGTGATAGATCACCCGGGGATAGGGACAGGGTCACCTCACCTATGTAGACGGGATGGATTTCACCTGACGGAAGACTGTATGGGTCTCTTTGTTGATAGGATTCTCAATGGGCTGGTTTGTGCTTTTAGTTAGATGGTGGCGGGCTGCGGTGTCTGTGAGGCGCAGTGTAGTAGGAAGGCACTGCGGTCAGCGGCGGATAATTAAGGAGCTAGTGTTGTTTGGCCGCAGGTCACTGTCCCCTTCGAGGTAGCAGTAACTCTTTGGTCCTTCGGTGAGGAGGGTCCCTTTTTCGGCTCTGTGAGGGGGGGCAAGCATGAGTTTAGAGGGGGTACAGTCACTCTGGCGCCATGTTAGGGCATGCCAGATATTTAGGGATCAGATCCCCTGTTAAGTGGATGAACGGCGGTTTCACCAATCTTTCCACATTTGCTTGTTGTCATCAGCTTGGTAGCTGTCCCACAGTGCTCTTTCTCCGCCATCAAAAGCTTATTTAAGTTAATAAAACTGTGACCTCCATTTTTAGCCAACTTATAAATGTCTCCATGTCTTTTTTTTAGATAAGTTAGTTAAGTTAAGTAAAGGTGTTGTGAAGGGGAAGAGGGACATACACAGTGAGCTATTTAAAGAAAATGTGATTCATCAGACCATACCACCTTTCTTCCTTTGCTCAGAGGTGAAGTTCTGGTGCTCACATGCCCATTGTGGGCACTTTTAGTGGTGGACAGGGGTCAGCATACTGCGATGCACTGTACCTTCTGACACCTTTCTATCATAGCCAGCATTAACTTTTTCAGCAATTTGTATTCTGTGGGATTGAACCAAAAGGATCAATCTTCATTCCCCATGTGCATCAATGAGCCTTGGGTGCCCATGACCCTGTCATCGGTTCACTGGTTATCCTTCTTTTGGACTACTTTTGGTAGGTACTAACTACTGCATACCATGAAAACCCCACAAGACCTGCTGTTTTGGAGATGCTCTGACCCAGTAGTCTAGCCATCCAAATTTAACCTTTGTCACTCAGATCCTTATGCTGGCCCCTTTTTCCTGCTTCCAGCACATCATATTCAAGAACTGAATGTTCACTTGCTGCCCTATATATTACACCCCTTGACAGGTGCCATTGTAACAAGATGATAAATGTTATTCACTTCACTTGTCAGTGTTTTTAATGTTGTGGCTGATTGGTGTATATGCAATCTAATAGTTCAGATCACTTGCTATTCCTACTTGTGGAGTACTACCAGCTCACTACTTGATCCTCCGTGCAGCCGAATGATGTTCCGACAACAGAGACAACAAGCCCACAACAACCACCACTGCGATTGGGACCCAGAGGATAGACCGGTAATAAGCACCACACGAGCAGAAGTGGAAGTGCAATTCTGTGCCTCCCAATTCAGGAAAGTCTTCCACACCAAATTTACTCCATAGTTTGCCTGCAGCACCTCCACATTTATATATGATTAGTTCCCAAGCTGGGCAATTGTTCTGTGTCACTCAGGCCAATTCATTGGTGGTAATATTTGAGCCTATACCCGGAACCAAACTTTATGCTGCTCAATCTTATTGACTTTGAGAGGTGAAAGCCGGGAGAGAAATCTCTGTAATCAAATATTATACTTGGAAGAGCCAGCTCACACACAACCTTCTTGTTACCGCGTCCAGGCCACACACACACCTCAATCAGAAAATTGTTGAACTGAAGACATTTTCACATGATTGACATAGAAAAGATGTATTGGTCTTTTTTGTAGTCTACAATACCAATGAAGAGTTTCTTCAAATTAAATTTTAAACTAGTAACATTTCCTAGAATAATGGTTTGCATCTCAATAAATGTAGTGTGCAGTATTTAGCTATTTGGCTTCTTCATATAAAGCACAAAGGTTTTTGTAGAATTAGGTGTTTGCTTTTTACATGTATATTACTAGTATTATGAATAAATTAAAATTCAACTTTTTATCTACCCTCATTTATATTTTTAACATAAATGATCTGCAGGTAACAAAGGAACACTATATGCAGCTATTTCCTAACATCAAGAGCTTAGGGAAAACATCCCTTTGCAATTAACACTCATCTCACCATAGAGATCGCTTTCATTAACCACAGGTATAACGTAAAATGTATTGATATCTGTCTCTTTAATTTGAACTGAAGCAAATTACGAGTCTATAACATAACCCGCATATATCCTGAGGGGAAAAAATCCAAAATAATATTGTCTCTTTAATTAAAATAATATGTGCAAGGAAAATTGATAAGTATGTATCTCTACTCTTGATTATGTTCGGGAGTTTAAACAAGCTAATTCACTTACATTTGTATGATAATGGAAAATTGCTATAGACGGCTTTGTTGTTTTCATCTGTGGTCTGGATCCCCTGCAGCTCTATGCTTTTGGAATACTTTGTCATTCTCCACCCAGAGTTGATTTCTTATCAGTGGAAAACAGTATGAGCCCCAGGTTTAGATTCGCTCCAGCAGCCAGTGGAAAGCTGCTTTGTCATAAAAAGAATGATGTCACCAATTTCTGTTCCATATCCTCAGAGATCACATTGATCTGAATGAATTGTCTGAAAACATATTTAACCAGGAGCACTAGTTTTTACAACTTCAAGTAGCAACTCCATTAAGTGGAACAATTTTATTAGAGCAATTAACAAGGTAAATAGGTAAAATCTGCAGTCCTGTCTAAAAAAAAAAAAACAAACTCAGCCAGACGGTGACTTAATTCAGGATACTCTGGGTCTTATGCTGAGTTGGGCACATGTTGGGAATTTAGCTAAAAAATGTGCCTGTAAAAATAGCATAGTTACGTACGGCCCATATGCTGAACGGCAGGCATCTAAAGATGCAACAAGCTCTGCAGATGCAGCATATACATTATGTTCACATAGGGCATATATAAACACCCACATATGCATACACACAACCAAGTCATAAGCACAAGAATTTTATTTTGTTAGTGACTAACACATTCGCTATTAGACTTGATATAATAAATCCAATATAACATTCCTTCTTGCGTACAAATGAAAGTAGCAAAAAGATATATTTTTAAAAATACACCCACAAAATCCTGAAATATAGCCATTAGCAATAAAGAAAGAACCCCTCAGCTTCAGAGGCAAATTCTCAATCAGAAGCAGCTACCTAATGTTGGCATCCATCATAATTATCAGCATGTATTTGTATGTAGAGTTCGTGAGATTTTCTATATATTGTATATGATTTTTAATTAATGTTTATTAAATATATATAATTATCCACAAGTCTTTGAAATTTGAAATTTAGTGGTACAGAGTGCGCAGTTGCAATATTTGTTATGTATTTGCACTTGCCTTCTAGCAGGTGCAAAGGATACGCCTCCTATTTGTTTGCCTCAGCCGTATTTGCATGAACGCTCTTACTGTACTCAGCCGTTAGACCACACCTTCCCTCCACCTTATCGTCTCTCCGGTTGAAAGGAAGCAAACGTGTCCAAATCATGCAATTCTGCATGCACACAAATACGTGCACTCTCTTTGTGGGTATGCACAGTGCAAATATTCATAATTACACCATGCAAATGGGCTTACATCCAACTCTACATCAACCCTCCAACTGTAGAGAAATACATTAATGGTGTTTTTTACTAACTGACGTGCAAACATGCATAGTGGAGTAACCTATAGAAAACAATCAGGCATTTGCTTTTATTAGTCCTTGCACTAGAGCAGTCAAAGGTCATTGTTGATTGGTTGTTAAGAGATTATGTATACTGTGCCAGTTTACACCTCTGTCAGTTTAAAAATGATACAACAATATTTGAATGGCTTGATGTTATCCCCTGAAGAAGGATAAAATACCTAACTGTAAGCAGGAGTCATGTTTACCTCAACATGTTGGATTTGTAATCTTGCAATAATAGGGTCATGAGTCAGTCACATAATTCTTGATCACTGCTCTTTTTCAATTAAAAGCAAAACCTTACAACCAAGTCCAATGCATAGACAGGAGGCTTGTTCCTAGCTGTTCTGTGTAGCCAAACTTCGCTCTAAACAGGACACTAACCATCAGAAGCTACACTAGAGACCTAGCAGAAGCTAGCAGAGACCACTCATCTAAGAACAGGACCTGCTAAGTCATGGCTGGATGAATTTCTCTGCCCAGTCACCATGAAAACTAAAAAATGCTCCCTGGCAATAAGAAGAAGTCCCTCTGTTCTGCATTCGCCACTTTTTCTACTACACTAAAGATGGGCTCTGGATGACAATCATATCTCCAGTGCACAGGCTGGAAAACATTATGGCCGGTCTGGCTTTTAATTCTAACATTTACACAGTGTTCAGCATTGCTGAATGCCTTTACTATTTAGAGGCAAAAGCTACTTCTGACAAAAACTCCAATGATTTCACACCTGGGTTTTCCTATAGGAGAAATCTATTGGTAACACTAATTGAGTTCAGCAATGATGTATGGTAAATGTGTAAGGGCAAATATCAAAATAAGTGTTCAGTGGGAGTTGTGCGCATGTCATATTTTGGGGTACCTAAGCCGATGTGTAATATTTTTTTGGATGGTGGAGGATAATGTTTGGTATCTATTAGTGTTTTGGGGTGTGTGTAATCATTTGTTGAGACACAGGTTGGTGTGTTACGATTTCTGGGGGCAACAGGCTGGTGTTTAATAATTTCTGGGGTTACTAGCTGGTATATGATAAATAGGGGGCCATGTGCTGGTGTCTAATTTTTTTTGGGGGGGGCACATGTAGGTGTTTGATTGTGCCACTACAGATTATTAATCGCATGGAGACTATTGCAGTCATTCTCCATCAGTGTAGAGTATTATGAAAAGACAGAAGGGCGACCTGTGAACCCCATTAATGTAGGATTGATTCCAAACACACTGATCAGGAAGGATACTATGATATAAAAGTGCAAATGTATTTTAACACATTAAAAGTTTTATGCATCACTTCACAATGTATATGCTTCCTTCAATCTCTTCATAATACTTCACGCTAATGGAGGACGACTGCCACAATCTCTGTGCTAAATGCATATTCCCACCATAAGTGCGAATATCGCCACAAGCAGGGGAGGCGGGGGGGCTAACAGTAGTTCACTATATTTGGCTTTCTTACCTTGTGTTTAATGGTGAACATAAAGGAGAAAGACATGTAGTAAGCACAAAACTGAAGTATTTCAAAAGGATATAAAGAGTTCAGGGGTCCAAAGGACTAAATAACAGATGGCAAGCGATGCGCTAAGATTATCAACCCTAAAGGAAGCAGAGAGAACTATCAGAAATCAACTACAGAACTGTAAGAAAATCTTACTTATTACCATCAAGCTTTCTCATGTACCTGCTGTTTGCCTTTTCTTGAACATTGTTTGAAAATTCTAAACATAGGACAAAACAATCATTAACCAGGATTGAGATTATGGTTATTCCAAAACTGCCACACTGTCTTGTATTAAACCTTAATACTTGCTATAACCCACTCATGAGAGACCTATTCTCTGCTTGATGGGATTATTTCATTTGTTGTTTGCATTCTAGCTCTATATTGTACTCAAACTTGTGGACTATTGATTAAATAGTGTACAAGAGACGCTAGTTAACTTCACAAGCACGGGCAGCACGGTGGCGTAGTGGTCATGAGCAGAAAAACAGGCTGGTGTGTAATTATTTTATGGGTTGGTGTGGCACACAAGTCTGTTTGTAAAAAATCTTTGAGAGGCAAAGGCTTGTGGGTAATCAATTTCTGAGAAAACAGGCCAGTGTTATCAGGGAACAGACAATGAATGTGTTCATTATTATTGTCCATGCCTGCACTAAAGGGACACCTACTACAATTATAATCTGCTAATTCTGATTAAAGCCAGAGAAAAAATAAGCCTGCACTCGGTATATCCCATATTATATATGGTCCCCAGCTGCATGGCAGGCTTATTTTTTCTCTGATTTTGTCTCAAAATATTGCCTTATGTTGTTATAGCAGCTGTCAATTAAGTCTATTTAAGGCTCATTTGGGTGTGGCTTACAAGCCAGCCCTTGCTAGATTTAAGCCCCTATATCTGGATGTGAATACATCTGATTTTATCTCAATTTTATTGGTGTTTTAAAGCATATAGGCCAGTGTAGGACCTGCATATAATGAGGGCCCCTTGACACTGGGATGCAGGCTTAAATGTTTTGGTCAAAATATGAACTAAGACCCCATGTTTTCATTTTGCCAGATACACACAAAGATGCAGTCTTAAGGACAACAACTGTCTTTCTGCTAACTATTATATACGATTTGTGCTATTTGTTTTAGAAATTTCAACTTCATTAATTATTACTCTTTACTGAATTTGGAGCCTCCTTTTTGTGCTGGCCTTCCTGCTTAATGTTAGTGACACCATATACAAATGAAAGGGAAAGGATTAATTTGGCTAGTAGTGTAAGAGGAAAGATGTAAGTAGACAGATGCCACTATGCTGATATCATTTAATATAAAAAAACAACACAGTTCCTACAGAACACCAGATCAGATTAACAATCCTATCTGCCCCTATCCCCAAGTAATTTTTTGAGGATTTCATAAGTATACACAAGTAACATAGATGCATAATAATTCAATAATTGTAAGGCACACTTTTTTACACCTATTATCTTTTACTTACTACCAGGGGCAGATTAGGAATTTAAAGTGGCCCTGGAAAAAAGTCTTAAAGTGGCCTCATGTGGGCGGGGCCAAATAAATGGTAGGCGGGGCCCAGTATGTGTGTGTACCCTCTGTGTCTGTCCCTGTATGTGTGTGCGCTCACTGTGTCTGTGCACCCACTGTATATACCCGAGTATGTGTGTTCTGTTCTTGTCGCTTTTCCTACCTCTGACTGCTGGTGTCTTTAGCTCAGTTGCTGCTTGTCTGGATCCTGGAATGTTGAGAGTCCTATCTGGAAAAAAAATGGTTACATTAAATTAAGAAAATTAAGAAAACTCCAACGAGCCCCGGCGCTAAATCAGCCCCATTAAATTTATAGTATTCCTATTTAATAAATTAACCAATTTCCCTACCTCCAAACAGGCTCAGCAATAATAGCATTTACGTTTAATAAGTATAACCATTTTCCAAAACCATCCCTGCCATTAAATTATTTGTATTCACATTTAATAAATAGCCCTCCTCCCCAAACTCAACCCCACATTTAATAGCCCCAAACTAGCATTGAATTAAAAGTCCTGCCTCCTCATCTTAAATTAATAGGTCCACTATCAAACTAAATTGCCCCACCATGACCCATTAGTCACCACCTACCTCACACCCCCATTTCATTGCCCTAAGCCCCCCTGCCCCCACCTCCAGTTCATTGTCATAAGCCCCCTGCCCTCAACTCCATTAGAGTGACATAAGCCCCCCTGCCCACACACACTATATTGACATAAGCTCCCCTGCCCACACACACACACTATACTGACATAAGCCCTCCTGCCCATACACACTATACCAACATAAGCCCCTCTGCCCATACACATATACTGGCATAAGCCCCTCTGCCCACACACACTATACTGACATAAGCCCCACTGCCCACACACTATACTGACATAAACCCCACTGCCCACACACACTACACTGACATAAGCCCTACTGCCCTCACCCCCATTACAGTGACATAAGCCCCCCTGCACACTCACACACACACACACTACATTAACACACACTATATTGACATAAGGATCCCTGTCCTCACCCCCATTACATTGCCATAACACTGACACACGCTACATTGACATAAAACACCCTAACACTTACACTTACCTTATTTGAGCCGCACTTCCTGCATTGTACACATGGGACGGCACCTGTCACATGGTGCGCGTCCCATGTGACCTTTGCTTTTGACTGGATAGGACAAGGACTAGGCCACGCATAGGGGGCAGGGTTTAACATAAGTTCCACAGGCACAACGATGATCCCCCGCTGGCACCCCTGATCCAGGAGGCCTCCGCTGACTTCTCCCCCACCAATCAGTCCCCATGTTAGGCTGGTGACGCTGGTCCTGATTGTCGGCCGATGCCCAATTATAAAAAAAAAAAAAAACAGACCAAAAAAATATGTAATGAAAAAAAAAAAACATCAAGTAGCCTACGGTCGGCCACATTAAGCCCCCGGCCTACCGGGAAAATTCCCTGTATGCCCAATGGCCAATCCGCCCCTGCTTACTACAACATGGTGCAGTACGCTATTCTTATTTGTATAATTGAAGTTATTTAGGCTGAATGGTGGCTAAATGATTATCATCAATAAATTATTAACATACAGCGACAGTTTCAAATGTTTTTGGCTCACACTGGGTCATATATAGAGGTATTGAGTTTAACTAGCATTGGCTAGCACTTCAATAACAAGGCTAAACATCATTAGTGACAGTAGAAGGCAGAATTAATAGATGTTGCATAACAATTTAACAAGGGAGATTGTCATACCCCATATTTAGGAATAAAATAAGGCACACTATTTTTTTTTAATTGAGGCAACATTTTTAAATTGTCTTCAGATATGTCAATTTACATCTTAAAAATAAAGCTTTTCATACGTCAACGAATAATTGAATCATTATATTTTACAAGTCATGACATAGTACAAACATGCTTGACATTGTAAGATACTATTTAGAATGCAGGTGACATGAAACGCTCAATACACATCATACTGTTTATTACATGCAGATCATTTTAAACTTAATTGTGAGATATTGCACTTATTGTAATACATATTCAATTCTAATTTGTCTTGATCTATTTAATCTAGATGACTACTTTGAAAACACTATAGGTTGCATGACAGAATTTTATAAGGTCAATTTGTTCCTTCCGTATAAAGATAGTAGATAGGCCCCTTATTTACTTTTCTTAAATGTTTGCTTTTTATAGGTTGATAATTCTGTTTTTTCCTGAATCTGGAAATAGTTTAAAAATGCATCTTAGGATACAAGAGGCCTTCAGCACATAAATGGATTTTTTTGCATTAATGTAGAGAAAGGACCATAAACTAGTGAAGAAAAGTTTTAGTACATCTGGCCCTGGTGTAGAGAACTTTGATAGGGTCTTGAAAACATTGACAATTTCAGACAATTGAGACTGTAGATCTTGTCTTGGAAATGTACTTTGTTGTGCACTGGTGAATTTATTTAGCTGTCCAGGCTAGTAATTATTAACCTGTAGGAACACTTGAGGAGGTTGAGAAATTGAAATTATAGGGATCAGACAGATGTCCTTTTCACAACTGTGAATGCATTGATGTCTATGCTAAAGGATTAGCTTATAAACAATGTAGTAGTGCATGTGGTATCTAAGAACCATCACATGCATATGAAAAATCTTGTGAAAATGTAAGGTCTGTTTCGCATAGGTATCATGTAGGCTGTAGATACATGAACACAGGGATATCAACTGTTGACCATAGTGGATATAAGTCAATCTTAATATATGTAAAAATCATAGGATCACAAGGAGGGGCAGCACGGTGGCTAAGTGGTTAGCACTTCTGCCTTACAGCACTGGGGTCATGAGTTCAATTCCCGACCATGGCCTTACCTGTGTGGAGTTTTTATGTTCTCCCTGTGTTTGCGTGGGTTTCCTCCGGGTGCTCCAGTTTCCTCCCACACTCCAAAAACATACTAGTAGGTTAATTGGCTGCTATCAAATTGCCCTTAGTCTCTCGTTCTGTATGTGTGTATATTAGGGGATTTAGACTGTGGCCACCTAGGGACATCCTCACTTATACGTCACCTGAAGAACCTTCATAATTCAGTCTTTAGTTCAGGACCTGTGGCTAGGACCGTCAGCAACACCCTCCTCGTCAACTTCCTCCAAGATCTCCATCAGATTTAGTCCTGCGGGCCATGTCACCAGCCAGACAGAGTCCTCTTCAATACGGGATTCATCCGAGGAATCCTGCAGCGGTACGCCTACTACTGCCACTGCTGCTGTTGCTGCTGGTAGTCGGTCATCTTCCCAGAGGGGAAGTTGTAAGACTGCTACGTCTTTCACCAAACAATTGACCGTTCAACAGTCATTTGCCATGAGCACCAAGTATGACACTAGCCATCCTATGACAAAGCGGATAACTGCGTCAATAACAGCAATGTTGGTGTTAGATGTGCGTCCGGTGTCCGCCATCAGTGGAGTGGGATTTAGACGGTTGACGGAGGTATTGTGTCCCCGGTACCAAATCCCGTCGAGATTCCACTTCACTAGGCAGGCGATACCAAAGATGTACAGAGAAGTAAGAACAAGTGTCCTCAGTGCTCTGAAAAATGCGGTTGTACCCACTGTCCACTTAACCACGGACATGTGAACAAGTGGTTCAGGGCAAACTAAGGACTATATGACTGTGACAGCCCACTGGGTAGATGCATCGCCTTCCACAGCAACAGCAGCAGCTGCATCAGTAGCAGCATCTCCACAACAGCTGCTCGTGCCAAGGCAGGCAACGTTGTGTATCACAGGTTTTAGTAAGAGGCACAACGCTGACAACCTCTTAGAAAAACTGAGGGAAATAATCTCGGAGTGGCTTACCCCACTTAGACTCTCCAGGGGATTTGTGGTGTCAGACAACGCCAGTAACATTGTGCGGGCATTACATATGGGCAATTTCCAGCACATCCCATGTTTTGCCCACACCGTTAATTTGGTGGTGCAGCATTACCTCAAGAGTGACAGGGGTGTGCAGGAGATGCTTGCGGTGGCCCGCAAAATTGCTGGACACTTTCGGCATTTCTGCCAGTGCCTACCGCAGACTCAAGCAACATCAAAAAAGGCTGAACCTGCCCTGCCATCACCTCAAACAAGAGGTTGTGACGCGCTGGAACTCCACCCTCTATATGCTGCAGAGGATGGAGGAGCAGCAAAAGGCCATTCAAGCCTACACAGTCCTACGACATAGGAAAAGAAGTGGGGATGCGCCTGAGTCAAGCGCAGTGGAGACTGATTTCCGTGTTGTGCAAGGTTCTGCAGCCGTTTGAACTTGCCACATGAGAAGTCAGTTCCGACACTGCCAGCTTGAGTCAGGTGATTCCCCTGATCAGGCCTTTGCAGAAGCAGCTGGAGAAAGTGAGGGAGGAGCTGGTAAACCATTGCGATTCCACCAAGCATGTAGCTCTTGTGGATGAAGCCCTTCGTACTCTTTGCCAGGATCCGAGGGTGGTCACTCTTTTAAAGTCAGAGGAATACATTCTGGCCAGCGTGCTCGATCCTCGGTTTAAAGCGTATGTTGTGTCTCTGTTTCCGGCGGACAGAGGTCTACAGAGGTGCAAAGACCTGCTGGTCAGGAAATTGTCCTCTGAAGAAGACCGTGACATGCCAACAGCTCCACCTTCATATTCTTCCACACCTGTGGCAGCGAGGAAAAAACTCAGTTTTCCTAAAAGACCCGCTAGCGGGGATGCAGACAACATATGGTCCGGACTGAAGGACCTGCCAACCATTGCAGACATGTCTACTGTCGCTGCATTGGATGCTGTCACAATAGAAAAAAAGGTGGAGGATTATTTTTCTGACACCATCCAAATAGACATGTCAGACAGTCCATATTGTTACTGACAGGAAAAAAAGGCAGTTTGGAAGCCCCTGTACAAACTGGCTCTATTTTACCTGAGTTGTCCTCCCTCCAGTGTGTACTCAGAAAGAGTTTTTAGTGCAGCGGGGAACCTGGTCAGTGAGCGGCGAAAGGAGGTTGCTTCCGCAGAACATTGAAAAAATGATGTTCATAAAAATTCATTATCAATTCCTCAATCAAGTACAGCACTGGCCTCCAGATACTACAGAGGGACCTGTGGTTGTGGAGTCCAGCAGGGACGAATTGATAATGTGTGAGGATGAGGAAGTACACACTGAAGGGGGAGAGGAATCAGAGGATGAGGATGAGGATGACATCTTGCCTCAGTAGAGCCTGTTTAGTTTGTACAGGGAAAGATGAATAGCTTTTTTGGTGTGGGGGCCCAAACAAACCAATCATTTCAGCCACAGTTGTTTGGTAGGCCCTGTTGCTGAAATGATTGGTTTGTTAAAGTGTGCATGTCCTATTTCAACAACATAAGGGTGGGTGGGAGGACCCAAGGACAATTTCATCTTGCACCTTTTTTTTTTCTTTGCCAGCTCGTTTTGTGGGGGCCCAAACAAACCAATCATTTCAGCCACAGTTGTTTGGTAGGCCCTGTTGCTGAAAGGATTGGTTTGTTAAAGTGTGCATGTCCTATTTCAACAACATAAGGGTGGGTGGGAGGACCCAAGGACAATTTCATCTTGCACCTTTTTTTTTTCTTTGCCAGCTCGTTTTGTGGGGGCCCAAACAAACCAATCATTTCAGCCACAGTTTGGTAGGCCCTTTCGCTGAAATGATTGGTTTGTTAAAGTGCGCATGTCCTATTTCAACAACATCAGGGTGGGTGGGAGGGCCCAAGGACAATTCCATCTTGCAACTCTTTTTTTGGCATTATGTGACAGTTCAACAGTCGTTTGCCATGAGCACAAAGTAAAACAAAATTAAAACAAATTAAACAAATTAAACCAAAAGTATAATATAACTTATAAACACTACACTTGAAAGTTTGAGCCTTTAAATGAAAAAGTCACTCTTCATTGCACGAAGATTTGCAACAGGGACAGTTTTTTTGTTCCCAAAGTCAACAAGTAACACTTCAACCCTGTCTGTCTTTGACATACTTGATGGGATCTCAATGATGAATGCTCTGTACCCAGGGCCGGTGCAAGGTTTCTGGGCACCCTAGGCAAAGCCCCAGCCTGGCGCCCCTGCCTCCCCCCCCCCCCCCCCGCGCCAACACCCTCGACCCATACTCAAACTCATCAAGAAGAGAACTGAATGCTTTAAGTTAGATTAAAGGGAATTTAAAATGCAATTGATTTACTAGTAGAGGAACATTCACATTTCACATTTCCATAGTGCCTAAATGAACAAATATTCACTATATTGTAAAATGAGGTAAATGATAAGTGACTGAATTCCACACATTTATTGGCATATAACACAAGAATACTGAACAAGAGGTAGAAAAGAAATATACCCCAAACCTTATTCAATCAATAATATGGGCAGGGGGACACATGGCCAGGGAGACACAGGCACAAATGGGCAGGGAGACACAGGCGCAGGGAGACAGGCACAAATGGGCAGGGGGACTCATGGGCAGGGAGACACAGGCACAAATGGGCAGGGGGACACAGGCACAAATGGGCAGGGGGACACAGGCGCAGGGGGGCACAGGCACAAATGGGCAGGGAGATACAGGCGCAGGGAGACACAGGCACAAATGGACAGGGGGACAGGTACAAATGGGCAGGGGGACTCAGGCACAAATGGGCAGGGGGACACATGGGCAGAGGGACACAGGCCCACATGGGCAGGGAGACACAGGCACAAATGGGCAGGGAGACACAGGCGCAGGGAGACAGGCACAAATGGGCAGGGGGACAGGCGCAGGGAGACACAGGCACAAATGGGCAGGGAGACACATGGGCAGAGGGACACAGGCCCACATGGGCAGGGAGACACAGGCACAAATGGGCAGGGAGACACAGGCGCAGGGAGACAGGCACAAATGGGCAGGGGGACACAGGCACAAATGGGCAGGGGGACACAGGCACAAATGGGCAGGGGGACACAGGCACAAATGGGCAGGGAGACACAGGCACAGATGGGCAGAGAGACACAGGCACAAATGGGCAGGGAGACACAGGCACAAATGGGCAGGGGACACATGCACAAATGGGCAGGGGGACACAGGCACAAATGGGCAGGGAGACACAGGCACAAATGGGCAGGGAGACACAGGCGCAGGGAGACAGGCACAAATGGGCAGGGGGACTCATGGGCAGAGAGACACAGGCACAAATGGGCAGGGGGACACAGGCACAAATGGGCAGGGGGACAGAGGCGCAGGGGGGCACAGGCACAAATGGGCAGGGAGATACAGGCGCAGGGAGACACAGGCACAAATGGACAGGGGGACAGGTACAAATGGGCAGGGGGACACAGGCGCAGGGAGACACAGGCACAAATGGGCAGGGGGACACATGGGCAGAGGGACACAGGCCCACATGGGCAGGGAGACACAGGCACAAATGGGCAGGGAGACACAGGCGCAGGGAGACAGGCACAAATGGGCAGGGGGACACAGGCGCAGGGAGACACAGGCACAAATGGGCAGGGAGACACATGGGCAGAGGGACACAGGCCCACATGGGCAGGGAGACACAGGCACAAATGGGCAGGGAGACACAGGCGCAGGGAGACAGGCACAAATGGGCAGGGGGACACAGGCAAAAATGGGCAGGGGGACACAGGCACAAATGGGCAGGGGGACACAGGCACAAATGGGCAGGGGGACACAGGCACAAATGGGCAGGGGGACACAGGCACAAATGGGCAGGGAGACACAGGCACAGATGGGCAAAGAGACACAGGCACAAATGGGCAGGGAGACACAGGCACAAATGGGCAGGGGAAACAGACACAAATGGGCAGGGGAAACACACACACTGGCAGGGGGACACATGGGCTGGGAGACACAGGCACAAATGGGCAGGGGGAGACAGGCACACATTGGCAGGGGGACACATGGGCTGGGAGACACAGGCACAAATGGGCAGGGGGACACAGGCACACATGGGCAGGGGGACACATGGGCAGGGGACACATGGGCAGGGGGACACAGGAACCTGAGGGTGTCATGGTGTTGTCATTCTGAATTGCTATCAATGGATCACATAGACATCTCTCTTTACCTTGGTCACCAAATTTTCTCCAGTTTCTTAGTCCAGGGGACTGAACAACGCTGCTCCTTTTCACAGTGATTTTAAGCAGCGCTGGCACAGCACCTCCCCTGCCGGACTCTCAGCTCTCTGCTGCATCTGAATGTACCAAGCCCGGGGATTAATGGGGTGCACTGGCTGCACAGACAATCAAGCCTCCCACCGGAATCTACTCCTGCAGCCTCCGACATTGCAACGGCACCCACGCAGCGATAACACCCGGAGTAGCTGCATGTCACCCTGGCTGTGACCTGCGAGTAGCTATCTGGGGGTGAGGATTTGGGTGCCATGGCTCCTTCAGTACCTCCTCCGTGGGCGGAGAATAGCTGTGAAGGGGAGGGCGCCTTGCTGCATAGCTGTGCAATGAGTCACTGAATAACTCCATTTCAGATCCTGGACAAATCATAATATGCGCGGCGGCTAATGGCATTGTAGGTCAGTTAATCATGCCTGCGGCTGCCGATAGTATTAAAGACATAATTAACTATTACATGGCTTCAGTGGCGCCCCCCAGAGCACGGCGCCCTAGGCAGCTGCCTAACTCTGCCTAATGGAAGCGCCGGCCATGTCTGTACCATGGTGGTCGAAAACAAGAGGTATTGACATGCTAGAACTACTGTAGTGTTTATAACTTATAAACACTACACTTGAAAGCTTGAGCCTTTAAATGAAAAAGTCACTCTTCATTGCACGAAGATTTGCAACAGGGACAGTTTTTTTGTTCCCAAAGTCAACAAATAATACTTCGACCCTGTCTGTCTTTTACATACTTGATGGAATCTCAATGATGAATGCTCTGTATCATGGTTGAAGGAGGTATTGTGGCCCCGGTACCAAATTGGGTACCGGGGCCACTCCACTACGCAGTCCAGATAGAGGCGTATCAGATATTAAAAAACGTTGACTGTTGCTGCCAAATCTGAAATTAATGAAAATGACCTGTCATCGTCAAAAACAAGAGGTATTGACACGCTCGAACTACACCCTGTATATGCTGCAGAGGATGTAGGAGCAGCCATATGTGCAGTGGAATTTAGACCAGTTGGAGGAGGTATTGTGGCCCCGGTACCAAATTGGGTACCAGGCCCACTCCACTACGCAGTCCAGAAAGCTACCTCGGTGCAACGTTTTGGACTAAAAACAATATTTGTTGCAGACAAAACTGAGGTTGCAAGGGGAACATGGCAGTTGGCCCAGAGAGAGTGGGTAGAGTATGTATTTGAGAAATCCAAACGTAAATTTCTGTTTTCTAAGCATGTACGATATGAAGAGGACGATAGAAATGGTAGCTTTCTGGCTTATCTGACAAGGGCGGAGAGGGCAGATGCAGCAGTACCGGTTATCTGTGATGACAGTGGGGTTAAGAGGTATCTGATGCCTGATATTGTTGAGGTATTTCATAAATATTACACTAATACATATAAGTCACAGGTCAGATATGACATGGATACGTTACAGCGATATTTGAATGGTATCTATCTTCCTGTCCTCTCCGATGATAGTAGGGAGTTTTTGGACTCACCCTTTACTCTTGAAGAGATTGATATAGCTATTATGTCATTCCCTAATGGTAAAGCCCCTGGAATAGATGGAATCCCAATTGAATTATATAAAAAACACCGGCCCTTTTTTGTGTCTAGGTTGTTGGATACATTCAGTGAGCTGGGTGAGACTGGCGCTCTTTCCCCTTCAATGGCAGAGGCAATAGTGGTGGTGCTGCCTAAGTCAGTGAAAGATTTGTTGTACCCTGAGTCCTACCGCCCGATTTCACTTTTGTCAAATGATGTTAAGATTCTAGCAAAATTACTGGCTTTGAGGTTAAGTAGAGTGGTGCTGGAATTAATTCATCCGGATCAGACGGGATTTATGCCGGGCAAGTCCACGTCTATCAATCTTAGAAGGCTGTATACTCTCCTGCAGGTGCGGTCACCCTCTTCTGAGAGCGAAGTTGTGGTGTCCTTGGACACAGCCAAGGCGTTTGACTCGGTGGAGTGGCCATATCTGTGGGAGGTATTGTCCCGATTTGGAGTGGGCCCGGAATTTATAAAATGGGTTAAACTTTTGTATTCACATCCAGTGGCGCGGGTCTGTGTCAATGGGCATCTTTCTCAACAATTTCAATTAGAGCGGGGTACTAGACAGGGATGCCCGTTGTCTCCGGCCCTGTTTGCATTAGCAATAGAGCCGCTGGCCTGTAAGATCTGGCATGATAGAGAAATTGTGGGACTTAGATCAGAGCACAGAGAAGATAAGGTGGCATTATATGCAGATGATATGCTGTTGTTCCTTTCAGATCATGACACTTCCCTAAAACATTTGCTGCGGGTGGTTGATGGATTTGGTTTTTTTTCCGGCCTAAAGATTAATTGGGATAAATCTAGCGTGTTCCCTCTGGGATGGGAGTGTCCCGTGACAATGCTAGAAGGCTTACAGTTAAAATGGGCATCGAAATTCAAATACTTGGGAATATGGATCTCTAATACCCCCGCTGAATATGTAGAACTTAATTTGCGGCCCCAGATCAAATACATTAAAGAAAAAACTCATGTATGGAAGAAGCTCCCACTTTCTGTCTCCGGTAGGATAAATTTAATTAAGATGATGGTGCAGCCAAAGTTTTTATATATACTCCAGCAGTCACCTGTATATATTCCACCCTCCATTTTCCGATGCATTGATAGCTATTTGATTGGAGAGGGGGAAGGGCTAAGGTCAAGCTCAGCTCGCTGTATAGATCCAGATCTTCTGGTGGATTTGCACTTCCTAACTTGAAATTATATTATTTTGCCTCTCAATTGGTCCACCTTAAGGCATGGGTTTCGGACCCCGATTACATTGGGTGTTGGTACACCAATTTAATTCTAACCACACTCCCTTACAGTCACTGCTGGCGGGGCGGCTTGGTATGCGGGCTCCTCCGCTCCTGATTTAGGCAGTTAAGATTTGGACAATCTGTAATAAAATAATGAAACAAACTGACATTGATCCATATACTCCTATCTGGGGGGCAAAGAAATT
The DNA here is from genome assembly GCF_038048845.1 of Mixophyes fleayi. Lineage (NCBI taxonomy): Eukaryota > Metazoa > Chordata > Amphibia > Anura > Limnodynastidae > Mixophyes > Mixophyes fleayi. The sequence continues at coordinate 152,162,135 of NC_134404.1, forward strand.
TGTGAAGTTGAATACAGTGAAGAGGGCCAGGGAGTGGTCTCGGTTGGGTGTGGTGTCGGTAGGTCAGCTTTATGATACAAATGTACTTAAATCCTTCGAACAGTTGGTTGGGGAATTCTCTGTACCCAGAACAATGTTTTATTCTTACCTTCAGTTACGACACGCCCTAAACACACAATTTAAAGGGGAGACTTTGGTGTTTGGGGTGAATCCACTGAGGAAACAATTACAGGCCTTGGGTTATAAAGGTCTGATCTCTCGAATGTATTCATGTCTTCTGTATGAATCCACTGCAGATGATTTGGATGGTTTGAGGAATCAGTGGGAAATAGATATTGGCCCTTTATCAGACAAGGAGTGAGAAATGGTTACAGACAGTACTAAAGGTTATACTTCATCATTAAAATTTCAACAAATACAGGTGTTTATCTTACACAGGGCCTACTTTACCCCTATTAGATTGGCAAAATTTCGCCCGGATGCTACCCCTAACTGTCCGAAATGCAATTCGATCAATGCTAACTTTTGGCACCTTTCTATGGGAGTGTTCATGTATACAAATCTTCTGGCGAAGGATCAGGAGATGTATTCAGGTTACTGGAATTGAAGTGTCTCTTAGTTCACCGGCCACTTGTCTCTTTGGGCTCCGATTGAAGGGGAAAGTTAATAAACTGACAAAAATGTACATTTCACAGTTATTGATGTTGGCTAAGGTCTGTATAGCGAGGCTGTGGTTGGCCCCGACGAGTCCCACGGTTAAAAATTGGAAGGCACTGGTCAATACCACCATAAGGCACGAGAGATTTGTTTATACTAGCAGACAGGCTCTGAAGGAATTTGAGAATATATGGTGCAGATGGTTAGAGTCTCCATTCTATCCTATGTCATCTAGTACAGATGCTCTATCTACTTAAATGTATGGCTACCGCAGTTCTTATAATAAGTATCTGAGTCCATGTAATAAACACTACATGTGTAACATACTTATGTATAAGCATTTACGATGTATGATCCTGAATGAATATAGCACATTTATTATTATTATGCTTTAATGTAATCTTGTAAATTCCGTCATTTAATTCCGATATGTATGCGATTGTTTTTCTTTTCTTTTTGTTGTTTAGTATGTTTATATCTTAAAAAATTTCAATAAAAATACTGGATTTAAAAAAAAAAACAATATTGTGAGGTGTTCAGAATAGACTGGAAATTAGTGGAAATGATTGTTATTGAATGTTATTGAGGTTAATAATAGCATAGGAGTGGAAAAAAACAAAAAAAACTGGATTTTAGTGATTTTTATGCTTTTTTAAATATAAATCAGAACCCAAAACCCGAAATCAGAACCAAAACCTTTCGTCAGGTGTTTTGGCAAAACAAACCAGAGCCCAAAACCTCAAGCTAATCAGAACCCAAAACCCAAAACACTAAAAGCGCCCAGTGCACACCCCTACTGTTATGCATCATATGTCTGTCATATTTCATATGTTGTGATATTATTGGTGAATTATGATATAATGAGATGTAATGTTTAAATTACAGGTGGGTGACATGTAACAAATTGGCAATGTGTATTCAATAACTGTTCTTTGTAAGTTCAATGGCAGAATTTGGGGATAGTTATTAGTTGGGTAATGTCATAAATAAACTGGTAAAATGTGCGTATTTAGAAGCTAGGTTGTGCATACAGTTATAATTAGGTAAATATTCAAAGACTGTGTTTGCAGCAGCCTTATGTATTAATACAGTTATTCAGCCAGGCCTTGGTCAACATTATATTGTGCAGCCAACAGTCTGGCTATTGTTTACACAGTATCAGAACCGCAGGAGATCCTACTAGTCCTGATAGCAATTGAATAGCAAACTCTCTACCTCTAATAAACTGTTTTGAAAGTCAATAGGTATTGTGTCGTGCTGTACATAGAAGGGACATTATATTGCATAACTGTAATGCCAGGATGTCTTGCAGAATCTTACTAATTGAATAGGTTAAATCAAAGTGTGAGTAAAAGCTCTTAATTCTTTTATCCATATACACAACTTGATAAGAAAAGTAGGTCTTGGGATTAAAGGAATATTGGATTACTAAAATAAGAGAAGGCTCTTTCTGAGCCTTCACAAATGTGCAGGCCAGGGCATGGAGGAGGTCAGTGTGTGTGATCTAGTAGTGAGACTGAAAGGTTGAAGCTTCGTCTCCAGTGGCCATAAATCCAGTGGGATGCTAGTTTGGAGTGATGGATTGAAAAGGTCATACTATGGTCTGAGTAATCTCAACATAAGGGAACAGCTGTGAACTACTGTTATCTTGGATGTGGCAATCTTGTTACTATATTGGTACTTTGCCTTGTCACTTGCTGGACTATTGTTAACCACCTGGTAAAGAGCATTGTTTTTTAAAGACTTTTGCCATTTCATTGCTATAGATTGTTACTTAATAAAGTACAAGTGTATTGGTACAATAATCGGGCAAATCAGTCGACATACGGTCGGAAGTCGGGTTAGTGTGTATAGTGACATGATGATCGAAAGTCATTCCAAAGTGTCGATTGTCGGCTCATTTGGTTGGTCGCACTGTTTAATATTTTCCGACCAATCCCTGACCAATCTTGTAATGTGTATGCACTAATGCTCATGATCTCCATAGAGTTTACAGAGTCGTGTTCTTTTCAGCCAATGCTAGCAATGAATGTCCCGGTGAATAAATGTAGAGAGTGCTGTAAAAGGAATAATTCCTTTGTTTGCTCTGAGACAGATGTTTTGTTTCAGAGTCACAGAAGCTAACATTTTTTTTTTAGGATATGCGGATAGCTATAACAAGGCGGTTTTAATCAGTGTGACAATGTGACAATAATGAATGAATGTTGTGCTGTCATTCTCTAAAGACTAGAGGACCAGATGAAGGACCAGATGAAGGACCAGATGAAGACCACAGATCTGAACGTAAATCGTGTCAGTGTGTATGCATGAATGGTCAGACTGATTGGGCATTCAGTCATAGGTAGATAACACGTCAGTCGAAAAATTCTGCAGCGTGTACCTATCCTTAGTTCCCAGAATATGGAAGTTGCTAAAGACACACAAGGGTTTACAGCCTTTTAGAAATTCTTTGATCCTGTTGTCAGTCATAGTCTTGATGAACTCCATTAGAGGCAGTGTGCCATATATGTGAAATAACGGGGTGGTGAATGCCGAGTTTAAATTTTTCAAATCTTTCACTATCTGGGATTTTGCTGCATTACAATTTTGCTGGACTAGTTTGTAATTTGACTTGCTTATTGTTTTGATTGGGTGACAGAGCAGCATGACGAGGATCAAGAGCTTTTCAAGTGCCAATAATTTGCAGAGCTAGGCTACATTTTAGAGATCAGTCAAGCTTTGAACATTTGAATACCCTTTTCTTCAACTGTGGCTTTATACATTTTTAGCTTGAGCTGTTTTGAAAGTTCCTTGGTACATATGTTTAAACATTGCTTGAATCCAGTGCCTTGCTGAGCAATCTTGCTGAGTAAGGTTATATTTACTCTGAAACTATGTGAAGTACTATTATTATACACAGAGGTCATTCAGCTATTTCACTTGTCAAGATACTTTTGGTGCACCTGAAAAAATGAGATTTGCTAAACCTGCCTGAGCGTGAGAGGTTGAATGTTTGCACATTCAATATGTGTACTTTTATTGCCTAAAATTAGTTTTTATTTAGTGTAGTAATTTATGTGACCCAGAATTATCAGTCGATTTTCAAAATGTAGCATGCAAAAAAAAGTTGTTTTTCTGGCTTCTACGAAAATTAATTTTGTATATATTTTTGATTCACGTTTCAACTTTCACTCTGAAGTGTTTTATTATATTATATTTTTGTAGGACATTTCAATAGTTATTGGACGCTGCCAATGTTTTGCAGCAGTTGGACCAGTAGTTATCACTGGGATAAAACATCAGAGATGGGAACAAACAAGGAAGGGAGAATATATATATATATATATATATATATATATATATATATATATATATATATGCAAGTTAACCCGTGCATGATACTCATGCATTCTAGTCAAATCAAGATACTTAAGGTGTTAAAAAGGTTCTTGTCATGCATTTGGGCCTAGCCCAGGCCTCCTCAGGGGAAGACCGTTACTTTCTGACGCAAGCGCCATTTTTTAACGTGGTTTTGTCCACATGTCACCACCTCATCATTTTTCTCCATCACCTCATCCTTCATCTTCATCGCCACATCCTTCATCAAGCTACTTAAGGTGTTAAAAACTCCCCACTGTCACCCCCGGCAACCATCAACCACTCCCAACTGTCACTTCTCCTTCAAGAAATATATAGGTCAGTGTATAACTCTGCCCAGCAGGTGGCGCTGCAGCTTGGTTTTTTTTTTTCACACACGCCACTAGGCATTTATATAGTAGAGATATATTTATATATATATATATATATATATATATATATATATATATGTATGTATATATATATGTATATATGTATATATATATATATATATATATATATATATATTCATGTGTATGTATATATATGTGTGTGTATATATATATATATATATATATATATATACAAGTTAACCCGTGCATGATGCTCATGCATTCTAGTCAAATCAAGCTACTTAAGGTGTTAAAAAGGTTCTTGTCATGCATTTGGGCCATAGCCCAGGCCTCAACCACCAACCACTCCCCACTGTCACCCTCGGCAACCACCAACCACTCCCAACTGTCACTTCTCCTTCAAGAAATATATATATATATATATATATATATATATATATATATATATATTTTTTTTTATTTTTTTTTTTAAATCTTTATAAACACTTTTAACAATTAACAAATTAAATTAACAAATTAAATACATCTTAGTATACCAAATTTCAGCCCTTTCTGAATTTTTTTTTCCACACACACTAAGAATTTAGTAGGTCAGTGTATAACTCTGCCCAGCAGGTGGCGCTGCAGCTTGGTTTAATTTTTTCCACACACACACACACAGACAGACAGACTAACACACGCCACTACACATTTATATATTAGATATATATATAAAGTGTGATTTATCTTACATATTTTGAGGTAGTTTGGAGTTATCTTTTTCCACAGCTAACAGCAGCTGACAGGGTGTGTCTTTAGTGAGGCTGATCAAGTAGTGCACCTGATGAGAACTCCTTTATAAAAACCAGTTGCCAAGTGCCACCTGTCCATCAAGCTAAGGCTGTGGGGGGGAGTAAATTGTCCGCCAGCTGATGACATAGAAGCATATCTGAGAGGGTTGCAAAAAGGGCACATTGGCCTCCTGAAATTTGGGCTGAGAGGCTGGCACCATATCTACCTGGCAAAGCTCAGCTGATACGGATGTGGATGAGGACCGGGCCTCTGTTTATCTATGCTTAAAGTCTGAGATATTGGCTCGCATTGAGGTTTCAGGCCCAAGCCGAGGCCAGTGCTATCACGAGTGGCACTATGGCCAAGAAAAAACAGCCAGAGCACAATTGTTTCATCTTTCCAATATATAAAAAATAGGCTGCAGCCAAACGTGAATTCGCCTATTCGGATTATTGAAATTTGTGGTCTGCAAAGATGGGTAGTGCAGTCGGACACACAGTTTTATAAAGAACTTGTCACAGTGGTTAAAATATTTTGTGCTTTGCAGCACATGACCAAAGCACCAATGGAAAAAATGCTATTGACAGAGGACCAGTTACAAAGGTATCTAATCCGAAATGCTTTGAATGTGGAGAGCTACGCCACTTATGGTTAGAGTGTCCTAGATTACAAGAACCCATGGACTGTTCTGTACCACATGTTGGGCCTGCTTACCCAAGCTGTTGTACTATGAGTCCCACATCAGGAAGTCCTTATTTGTTCCAAGTGGCTGTACTTATCAACCAAAATCTTGTCCTAGCTTTGTTAGCGCATGTTGGTTACAACTGTGGAGTATGAAAGATCTCTTCTGTCAGTCACCCTTAAAAACCAAACAGTTATGGTGGTGGCTGCCATAGCACCTAAGCTGCCGTATCTGCTTATTCTGGAGCAAAACTTCCCACTGTTTAAAGAGGTCCTCTGTAAACAAGTCCAGTCGGATATGCCGGCAACTGATTTAACAATTGAAAACCCGTCTTAAAGGAAATGCCCAAGAAATCACAGTGTCTGAACCTTGATCTTCAGTAACTGCCAAAACGGAATGCTATCCTGGAAAAGGAAGAACAGTTAATTGTTCCTCAAGTTCATGTACCTCTAATGTTTATAACTGAACATACACATGTCTGTGGGGGACACCTGGGGGGACGATACAACACAGAAACGAGTTCTGCTGAGGTTGTTCTAGCCCGGTGTACATATGGCAGTGAAAAGGTTTTGTTGGTCTTGTCCCAATTTTTAGAGAACCTGTACCAAACCCATGTATAGGGCACCTCTCTGTCAAGCACCAGGATCTCTGGTTCTGTTACTTACCCTTCCACCAACTTTATAAGCTGTCCCTGTGGTCTGCAGGCTCTGCTGGTCTCAGATCTCTCTGCAGGATGCTGCCCAGTTTGTCTCCACTCCAGAGTTCCCTCTAAAATCAGTGCCTGGGCACCGCCATCTTGGATAAAGTCACGTGATCCCAGTCAGACTGTTGCTTCAGCCCAGCTTACTACAGCAGCAAATCAGCAGATAGCAGTTACTATGAAATGAGTTTCTGGAGCCCTAACTTTTTGCCTTAGCAACATTGATTCATTAGACGCAAACCTAGTTTCTAGCAGTCTGCAGTCTATACTCTGCATTGTTCTGCCAAGACAGTGCAGCCTGAATTTTTGGCTCCAATCTGGTCCAGCATTACGGATGCAGTCTGGTGCAGCATTCCGGTTCCAGTCTGGTCCAGCATTCTGGTTCCAATCTAGGCCAGCATTCTGGTTCCAGTCCTGTCTAGCACTCTGGTTCTATCCCGGTCCAGCATTTCAGTTCCATTTCGGTCCAGCATTTCAATTCTAGACAGGTCCAGCAATCCAGTTCTAGTCCGGTCCAGCATTTTGCTTCCAGCTTGGTCTCCACAGCTAAATCTGATCACTGAAGAAGTCTGCTTGTGGGCACCAAAATATATTAGTGGTGTTTGACTATGCAACCCGATATGCAGAGGCAGTTCTCTTGTGGAATTGAAGCACCATAGCTAAAGAGCTTGTGTTGATTTTTACACAGTTGGGAATTCCCAAGGAACACTGACCAGGGCACTCTGTTGATGTGCAAGTTGATGAAGGTCATGTGTCAGCTGTTGGGGGTGAATGCTCTTCACACCTCTATGTACCATCCAAAAATGGCTTGGTGGAGTACTGTAACAGTAGCACTAGAGAAAAAAGATTGGGACACTCTTATCCTATCTTTGTTGTTTGCTATCTGTGAGGTACCACAAGCCTCAACAGGGTTTAGTCCTTTTTGAGTTATTGTTCGGGAGAAAGCCAAGAGGTATCATGGATATGTTGAAAGAAGGGTGGTGTCACGACTAGTATAGCGTACCTGCTATCGTTGGCACTACTCGGAGGAAGGTGCAGAGTCTAACGTGCTCCTGGTGTTCACCAGGGACCCCCGCAAGGAGGTATGGACTTAGCTGCAGGAAACACACAGGTCGCGGTCCTTCCACGAGTCAGATAGCGAAGTACGAGAGGAATGTCAGACAGGCCGGTTCGGCAACGGTGCGGGTACACAAGGAGAATCCGAAGGGGTAGTGAGTCAAGCCGGGTCGATAACGTTCTGACAGCGAGGTACAAAGGGAGATCCAAAAGGGTAGTTAAGGCAATCCGGGTCACAATGGTCACAGGCAAACGGCAATAAACTGGAGGAAGGAAAAGGTCAGGAAACAGATAATCACAGGAACACTGGAACGCTGGAGGACAGGAAAGGACCTGAAACTCTTGCACAGGAGGTGGGGTCAGAGAGGCTTAAATAGTGCTGCTAGCCAATGCCCTCAGCACTAGTAGTGCTGTCATTGCTCCAGCGCCGTAGCGCTTGTCATCCTTTAGCGCCGTAGCGCTATCTTCATGCAGTGTCCCGTTGCCTAGCAACGGGAACGCTTTCAGGTCTGTAGCTGGCCGGCCGGGCGGAAGGGGAAGTGACGCGTCTGGTTGCTAGGCAACCAGACGCGCTATGCGGGCAGGCGGCCGCCGAGCGGCGCCTGACAGGTGGGAGCAGCAAGACCCAAAAGAGTCAAATCTGGTAAAATGTGTGGCTTAAATGTATGAGAAGTTGGGAAAGATAGGGCTCGGCATTCAACAACATGTAAAAGAGGCTCAGGAACAGCAAAAGAAGTTATGATAAATCTGCTGCGGCTCGATCTTTCAATCTGTCACACTATTACAGAAACTGGAGGATTGCTTGCTGGTTATGGCTCAACTCTATAGAGAGGTGTGGAGTCTAACGTGTCTCTGGTCTTCGCCACGGACCCCCGCAAGGGAGTTTAGACTTAGCTGCGGGAGACACGCAGGTTGCGGTCCTCAAAGAGAGTAAACAGCGAAGCAATTAGATGGATGGGTGAGTCAGACAATCTGGATCAAACCGTGCTGGCAGGAAAGGTACCAGAAGGAAATCCAAAAAGTCAGTCACAGGAATAAATCACCAAAGCCAGAAGGGAGAACCAGGATACAGCCAAGGTCATATACAGGAGCAACAGGATACAAGTCAAACACAGGAAGCGCTGGAGTAAGTGGACCCAATACTCTGGCACCCTAATGGTGCCAGAGTCGAGTATAAATAGAAGAAGAGAGGAAACACAAATACCGGCGGCAGTGACATGAACTACCGCTGCTGGGACCAGGAATAGCATGCGCAGAACGAGCCAGCAGGCGGCCAAACAACCAGACACGAGCTCGTCAGGAGGAAGGCGCCCATCCCTGTGCTTTTGTTTCCGCACAGGGACAGCACCTGACACGATCCTGGGGACAAGAACCTGGTCCCAACCCAGGAAAGTAAATTCTTCGCTCACTGGCAAAGTCTGTTTTAAGTCCTAGAGGCTGTTGGTCCTGTCAATTAAAGGATCCATCAATTGGGAAGTAGAAGAGAGGAACGTCAATCTCCTTAAACCTTGATATGATGAGGACTTTCCTTTTTGGGAACTGAGTACTGTCATTGAAAAGTCTGAACTTCCCATACACCCAGCTTTATCGGTTAGGTAAAAACAGCAGACTGAGGAAATGATACGCCGGAGCAGGGATGTCTTCTCTCCCATTCCATGGTGGGCTACATTAATTTAACAGGACATTGTCACTCAGCTGGGAGTTGTCATGAAGGAAAAGCTGCACCACATTTACGAAGCTAGACAGCCTTATCTGAGAAAGGAGATTAAGAAGATGGTCCAGCTGGATGTGATTGAGGAATCCATTAGTGAGTGTAACAGCTCTGTTGTGCTTTTCTCAAAACCCAACTGAAGTGCTCAGTTCTGCATCGACTTTAGGTGGTTAAATAGTCCTAGTTCATGGTTCCCTGATACCATGGGTGAACGAATTGGTAGAAAACCTAGCTTGTAGTAGCTATTTGACTACTCTTGATTTAACAAATGGGTATTGGCAAGTTCACCTTACTTCCACAGCCAAGCAAAATACCGCATTTTCCAGCCCCTATGGTCTCTCCCAATATAAAGTTCAACCGTTTCAGCTTCATGGGGCACCTGCCACCTTCCAAAGGGCCATGAATAAAGTGCAATGACCCCATACAGCTTATGCAGCTACTTACTTAGATGACATACTGATTTAATCCTCAGACTGGAAGACACATCTGGCTAAAGTCAAGGTAGTCTTAGCTTCATTGAGGTCCATGGGCTTGGCAACGAAACCGGAAAAAAGTGCCTTAGCTATGAGAGAGGCCAAATATTTGGGGGACATTGTTGGGTAAAGGCAAGTAAAACCCCAACTATACAAGGTGGAAACAGTCAAAAACTAACCAGGAAATAAATCACAGTTAAGAACCTTTCTAGGCTCAGTAGGTTATTACAGGTGGTTCATAAGCCTTTTCGCCTCTAGAGCTGCTCCACTTACAGACTTGTTAAAGAAAAGTTGTCCACACCGGTTAGCCTGGTCTGATCCTGCAGAGTCTGCTTGGTCAGATCTTCGCTTAGCTCTCTGTTCCTCTCCAGTACTACAAGCACTTGACTTTACCCGGTGTCAGCTTAGGTGCAGTCTTGTCACAAAATGACTGGAATAGAGAATCTGGTTCTGTATCTGTGTCAGAAGTTACTTCCCAGGGAAAAAATATATGCAACTTTAGAAAAAGAATGCCATATAATGGACCACAGAAGCACTGCACTATTATATTCAAGGCAGAGGATTCTCATTAATAAAACATTGAACACAATTGTGGTGGATGCAGAACAACTGGGAAGCAAATGACAAGGTAACCCACTGGTTTGTCAGGATCTGCCTTTGGCTGCACTGCAGCATTGCCCGTGAAGAAGCTGCTTTGCCTCTGCAGCTCCTCGCTGCTGGACTAATATTTGGACTCTGTTTGTCTCAGGCCTACGGTACCTCTGGCATATCAGAGGTGTTACTGTTGCACCTTTGCCATTTTCCCCTCACTAGCAGGAGTTAACCTTCTCCCCTTTTTAATTATCGCACCTGTGTCACTGACTATATATGTCTGCTCCTCACAATGCTCCTTGCTGGTCATTGTTTGTCCCCTTGAACTTACTGCTAGCTGCAATCTGTTTCTGTGAATCCCAGGACCTGGCTATCCACCATTACTCAGCTAAATTCATCTGTACCTGCTGTTTGTATTCACTGCTATTTACCTGTTTCCAGCCACACCCGGATATCTGTTTATTGCACTCAGCTTAACCTGGCCTGTACCTTCCCTGCACTATCTGCATTGAGTTAATGTTTTAATAAAACAATTTATGTTTGCACCATACAAATGGCTCCATAGCTGTCATTACAAGATTCCAGTTATTAGAACAGAAATGTGACATGGTTCTTGGCATGGCAACCTTTCAGATTTACAGTAGAACATAGACATGGGATTTTGCATAAAAATGCAGCTGCATTGCCACCGAAATTTACCCTCTTAGCTAATTCTGCTCCACCCTACATATTGACGCTAAGGGGAGGGATATGTGACAAATGGAACAGCAGCTGACAGGGTGCATCTGCAGTGAGGCTAATCAAGCAGTGCACGTTTATAATGACCAGGTGGAAGTATCACCTCTCCATCAAGCTAGCGCTGTGGGAGTAGTGTAAAATATTTAAACTTGAGTTGTTCAATATGTATGTGCAACTGGTTCTGAACAAGTTGGCTGGTGTCTAGGGATTTCGACTCAAGAAAGGGTAACAAGAAAGTGTGGGACCTTGTGTTATAAGTTTCTTTTCCAACCTAACAATAAAAGCAAAGAACAAAGCAAGAAGTTTTTCATGTGTGCATTGTCAGAAGGGTGCCCGTGCCATATATATAATCATTATAATTATTGCTGGCTTGTAGCACACATATTGATCACAATGCTTTGTTCTATCCACCTTTTCTACCATTTTCATATCAGACAATTAAATTAATGGTACAAAGAAGTGTCTAATTTCAGGTTATTCAGGATATCGGTGTTGCTCTTGGCTGATGACTCCTCTGCTTCATCCGCAGACTCCTGCCCAGCACAAATATAATGAGGCACACATAGCCACTAGAGGTGTGATAGAATGTACCTTTGGACTATTGAAGACCAGGTTCAGGTGCCTTGCTAATATTGTGCTGGTTTGCTGTCTGCTGCATAATCTGGCTTTCCGCCAATTGAGCCCACAGACTATAGTAGAGTAGACAGTGAACAAGTAGGTGTCCGTGTACTATCTGGTGATGTGCAGACTACAGAGAGGGGGAGGCAGATTAGAGAGATTCTGATTGACAATTAATTTACAGGTAAGTTGATAATAATATCCCAAACCATTGCTTATTTGTGTCATGTGTGAGCAATGCAATATTTGTTTTTTAGAGTAGGGATTGTTGGTGCAGAGGGTAGTGTGTCCCCTTCATGTGCAACCCTGGAATATTGTTTGGTACGTGACATACAAGTGTTATTGCTTTTTGCAAAATAAACAGACAATTATATTTTTCAAGTGTACAAATGAATTTTTTATTTTTTGGTATATAAGATAAAGCATACTTGCAAACTCTCCCTGAATGTCAGGGAGACCCCCCCCCCCCCCCCCTAAATACGGGTGATCTCCCTCACTCCCTGAAGAGACTTGCATTCTCCCTGATGCTGAGCCAGTACAAGACATGGTTGGCTTCACCATCTGTGGCATGATGACACAGTTCAGAACTTGTGTCCTATGTCCATGTATTGATGCCTATGGAGGTAGCCATTTTCATGGAGACCAAGATTTAATCAAAGACTAACAGGTATGACAACATGACTTCAGTAATGGAGACAGAAATGTAAAAGACACTTCAGTCTCTAGAGATTCAATAGCTACTTTTCTTTAACACATAGTTGCCTACTCTTCAGGAATGTCCGGGAGACTCCCTCTTTTCTGGGAGACCTCCCGGGCTCCCAGGAGAGCAGGCCCACCTCCCGGTTCTCGTCCCCACAAGAAATAAATGGCAGGGGCCGGGGCTTAATGACGCAAATATCACGTCATCTTAGCCCCCTGCTGTAACTGGCCAAAATTGTGACAATAGTTTAGGGGGCGGGACCAAAATTATGTGATTCGTCAAGCCCCGCACGCCCACCTTCCCAGGGTTCTCCCTGAAGCCAATGAGGAAAAGTTGGCAAGTATGAGATAAAGTATGAAAGATTACCAAAAACATGAGCACAAACATGTGCACATTATATTGCTGATGGCATACGTGTTTGCCAAACATGAATAAAAGGCCACAAAAAAGCATATTAGTGACCCAAAAACAATAAAACTGTGCTGGTTGACAAATAAATAAGTGACATTATATGTTGTTTTTACTTACGTCTTTTAGCAGGTAGATGCTCACTTCTCAAGGAACACTCTCCTCTTCCTCTGCTACCCCTGGTGTGAGAATCTAGCCTTGGTGGAGTACTTTGGGTGAACCGAGCAGGCGTACTTTTTATACTTGTTTCTCAAGAGGAACATGGAGCAGGTAGCCTGGAAATTCTGTCCTGATGAGTTTGTGCACTCATCCTTAGCATGTTTGCATTACCTCATTCCCTGTGGTGTGTAATGCTTTAACTGCGCAAGTCATCTGAATATGACTTACATTTGTTTGCTCAATAGCTGAAGCAATACTATTTAAAGCAATGTTGCTTTTAGTGTTTGTAAGGCACCCAAGCCTCAAATGGGCTACAATTTGAGACATGTGTCTAGTTTGTGTCTCCATATGGGTAGCACAGTGGCCTAGTGGTTAGCACTTCTGCCTCACAGTGCTGGGATCATGAGTTCGATTCCCGACCATGGCCATATCTGTGTGGAGTTTGTATGTTCTCCCAGTGTTTGCGTGGGTTTCCTCCGGGTGCTCCGGTTTCCTCCCACACTCCAAAAACATACTGGTAGGTTAATTGGCTGCTATCAAAATTGACCCTAGTGTCTGTCTGTGAGTGTGTGTCTATATTAGGGAATTTAGATTGTAAGCTCCAATGGGCCAGGGACTGATGTGAATGAGTTCTCTGTACAGCGCTGCGGAATTAGTGGCGCTATATAAATAAATGATGATGATGATGATGATGATGAAAAACTGTGATTGTTGCAGCTGGAAATTTGCCATGGATACCTATAGAACATTTATCTCTAAAATCATTACTAATACATATATAGCACAGTCATGATAATAACATTGATTCTTTGGTCAAACCAATCCATATTTACTATTTTTAAGATGAGTGGTAATGTTTAATATAAGAAAAGAAAGGAAAAGAAAAGAAATGTCACACATTTACAAAAACCTCCAGTTATTGTATTCTGTTGGGTGCACAAAACATATTTGAAAGGGGGTGGAGTAGTTTGAAATATTATATATTATGTATGGGCAAAACCATATTTTCAAATACATTTTTTTTGCTAGGTGCAAATGCAGCTTTTTGAAATAAAAATAAATCTACTTAAACACACCATAACCATGACATTTTCTACCAACAGGTTACACTCACCAGCTTGCTCTTTCGTGGCGGCATCCATCATTGAAGGAGGAGAACTTCTCATTTGTGGTGACTCTGTTAAAAGCGAAGATTTAAAACAAAGGAAACTCTGTAATCAGTAATGACGAAACTATGGTACATTGTATTTACATTGTGAAGCTCTTTTTAAAAATAAAAAAAAAACACTTACTAGATTCCTCTTGGACTGGACGAACATCAGTGTCCTGCACATTCACTCCCTCAATAATTTCAGGGGGAAGTATTTGAGATGCCTCTTTATATCAGAAAAGCACTTTCTACGGTGAGACACAGACCTCTTTAAAGGTCCCAATGCATTTCCAGCATCACAGACTTGGCACTATAATTGGCATCAATTCCTTAGAGCAGTATGGGCTGTCTGACCATCTAAAATGAGCTCACGGCAGGGAACTATGTGATGTATTAAAACACAATTTTCTTCATGAGTGTTATGCTGACAGGTCTCGTAATAAACTTGCAGAACTAGCGGTAGAGGTCTTCGCCTATAGCATCTGCATATCCAGTACAGCTTGATGCGCTCACAGGTACTCGGATGCCCCCAGGTCTTAACTCTATTGTAGTGTAAGTTTATTAACAAAACCGCAGCGGCAAGGCCGGAGGAGGGAATCCAGATGGTAACGGATGGTCAGACGTAAGCTGAGGTCAGGTGTCCGAAGTAAACAGAGTAGTCGAAGACAAGCCAAGTAGTCAGGGCAAACAGCGAGCAGGAATGTCCGAAAAACAAGCCAAAAGGTCAGGGTCACCAGAACGTAAGCAGAATCCAGACACAGACGAGGAGTCACAATGGGAGGTCCAATGACAGAGAGACAGGGAATCCACAGGAATACTGGTAACAGAACAGGAGCAGGTAAGCAACAGACAAAATCCACGCTATAACCGGCAGGGAGAATAAGCTGTCCCTGCCTTAAATACTCAAAGGAACCAATCAGAAAGGAGGGGAGAGAGAGACTAAATGAGCCCCAGGAGTAGTTGAATTAATTCATTAATTAGCCCACTGGTGTTTAGCATTGCCGGGACACGGCGCTGACTAGAACAGTGTCCCGTTCGTTTCCCTGACAACATCCGGGACACAGGAACCGGAAGTGACGTCCCGGCTGTTGTCATGACAGCCCGGGAGGAAGGTAGGAACGAGCGGTGGGGAGCCGCCGCTTGTAACAGTACACCCTTTGAGGAGGGGTTAAGGAAACCCGACAACCTGGTTTCCTGGGAAATTGTGTGAAGAACTTACTGATAAGTTTGTCAGCGTGTAGGAACCCAGGATCGTTCGTCCAGACCACGATTTTTCCATTGAATTAAAAAATGGACTTGTCCTTGGACTTTTTTACAATCGAGAATTTTTTCGATCACAAATTCCTGACGTCCATCCAGATTAAGTGACCCGAGTTCTCAGAGGCTGAAAACATCGAAACTGACTTGAGTAGAACACCGGTTTGAGAAGGGAGCAATGAAAATTGTTTGGAATTTTTCAGGGAGCGAGGAAGTTTTAACCTGAGGGCCTTAGGATTAACTTGTTTGATGATAGTGAAGGGTCCAATGAATTTAGGTCCGAGTTTTTGACAGGGTTGTCTGAGCTTGATGTTACGAGTAGAGAGCCAGACCTTCTGACCTACTTCAAAAGAACAGGTTGTACAGTGACAGTCAGCACACATTTTAGACTGAAATGAGGCCCGCCTCAAGGAAGACTGAACTTTTTTCCAACTGCTCTTGAGATTAGAAGCTGTGTAACATATTTCTGGGATACCAGAAGAGCTGAGTGAAAACAAAGAATTGGAGCTAGGATGAAACCCAAAATGGAATGGAGAAGTACGAATGGAAGAATGAAACAAGTTATTGTATGCAAATTCTGCCCACGGTAATAAAGAATTGTCATGGTATTCTGTGTACAATCGTAAAACTGTTCCAGGGACTGATTAACCCTCTTCGTCTGTCCATTTGATTGTGGGTGGTATGCGGATGAAAGGCTGATCTGATTAATCTTGAGGAGGGTACAAAAAGATCTCCAAAACTGTGCAACAAATTGAGAGCCATGATCAGAGACAATGTCCGTGGGGAGGCCGTGGAGCCGAAAAATATCTTGAACAAAAAGTGCAGCTAGATTCCGTGTACTGGGAAGTCTAGTCAACGGTATAAAATTTTACTAAATCGCCAACAACCACCCATATAGTGTTGTGTCGTGCAGAAGATGGAAGGTCTACAATAAAATCCATAGATAAATGCATCCAAGATTTCAAAGGAAAAGACAACAGAAAAAACTGGCGTGAAGGACAGTTCCTGGGAATCTTGTTCTTAGCACAGTTTTCACAAGACAGAACAAAGTTCCTGGGCATGATAGCCAATGCAATAATCCCTGAACCATCTGGGACAGGGTCTGAATTTGACCAGCCAGAGCCTAGGCTGGAGTTGAACTGGTCCCGCCATCATCCATTCCGGCGAGTTCCGCCTTGTAATTTAGGCCGGTTATAATTTTATGCTGACAGGTCTCAAAATAAACTTGCAGAACTAGCGGTAGAGGTCATCACTCATAGCAGCTGCCTTTGCCGTAGAGCTTGATGCGCTCACAGGTACTCGGATGCCCCCAGGTCTTAACGCTATTGTAATGTAAGTTTATTAAAAAACTGCAGCGGCAAGGCTGGAGGAGGGAATCCAGATGGTAACGGGTGGTCAGATGTAAGCCGAGGTCAGGGGTCCGAAGCAAACAGAGTAATCGAAGACAAGGCAGGCAGTGAGCAGGGAAGTCCGAAAAACAAGCTAAAAGGTCAGGATCACCAGAACGTAAGCGGAATCCAGAAACAGACTATGGGTCACAACGGGAGGTCCAATGTCAGAGAGACAGAGTATCCACAGGAATACTCGTAACAGAACAGGAGCAGGAGCAGGTAAGCAACAGACAAAATCCACGCTATAACCGGCAGGGTGGCTAAGCCCTCCCTGCCTTAAATACTCAAAGGGATCAATCAGAAAGAAGGGGAGACAGAGACTAAATGAGTCCCACGCGGTGCTGACTAGAACAGCATCCCGGCCGTTTCCCTGACAACGGCCGGGACGCAGGAACCGGAAGTGACGTCCCAGCTGTTGTCATGACAGCCGGGACGCAGGTAGCAATGGGAGAAACAGATATTTCACCCTGTCTTGGACTTCCTCCCATCTCTTGCCTCCTCTAACCCTTCCTGTGCTTCCTCTGCTCCCTACTGCTCAACCTTCATCTTCTCCTCCACAGCCTCTGCCCCCCCTACTATTTCTCTCCATGGCTTTAAACAATATACACTAAACAACTAACATGAAAGTACAGACAAACACAAATTACTAGACTAACAATTCAGCCACTCACACCATACTCACACACAATAAATGCACACAAAGTACTAAACAATTACCAAAAGCAAAAAACTGAAATGTAAACAGACACTAAATCAACAAAACAGAAAAATAAACACAAGACTACTCACACACCAAGCTGAAAAATCTCAAGAAAACTGCTCCAAAATAGCACACACAAACCCTAGCTCCTCACAAGCCTATCAAAGTTAATGAGGAAGTGCCCAGATCTATACAGTGCTTGTGATGTAAATTCTCCTGACAGGGAAAATAGCCAATAGTAAATCGCCAAGAGAAAGATTGCTATTTAAAATTTGCGCTTGTAACACAAACCTCCGCCTTTTCAATCAAAACCATTGGTGGGTTGAAGGCTTACAAGCTGCCATACATCCACGGCAGTTTAACATTGAAACATTAAACCACCCAGTAGTAAATGCGGCAGAAAATAGTTGCGATGCATGGCAGTTTTAAACCGCCACCAAACATGATTTTTAGTAAAATTACCCCTAAGACTCCATTTCTACTTATTGAGGACGCTGCATTCTGTATGGTAGAAAATGAGAATATTAGAAGTCACTGAGGGGTGAACATACATATGCAGAAGGCTGCAGGTCCATTGTTTTTCTAAAGGTCATGGAATTCTGTGTTGTAATAAAAATAATATAGGGTAAATTAGCCTTTATAATACTTAAATGGGATACAGCTATAATGTCAATTTATCCATAATGTAGTTATTTTGAATAAACATGTATCATTTTAGTATATGATAAAGTTGTAAAAATAACAAAAGGATTCCTGGAGAAGAGCATGGAATCTCTTACACCCTATAAAAATGTAATGGGTCAGTTGAAATGTCTCAGCACTGTTAGGCTGCTGGCCCTGATCACCAACCCACAGAACTAGATGACGGAGCCACATTTAGCAGCCGCCTTTCCCTTAGAGCTAGATGCGCTAACCGGCAGTGAGGCTCAGTCCTCGCTGCCTTAAATACTGCAGCCAGTCAGAGCCTAGCTCTGAAAAACCCCACAGGAGCCTACTAATTAATTTCATAAAGACCTAATAGCCTACAGGCTATTTCTTGGATTTGCGGACGCGTCCGGCTGTCCTCAGTTGCCGGGACGCAGCGCTACCGGGAGAAGCGTTGGCAACGGGCCGGACCTCGGCAGAAATGACATCCTGGTCGTCAAGGTGACGGTCGGGACGCCATAGGGCACCAGAAGCTACAAGCACAAGATAAAAAACATTAGTAGTTAGTATTACTTCCCTTTAAGAATCCTTTTAGAGACATAAGATGAGTGCTCCTTATACTACAGACATGGTCAAAAATTTTTGAGAATGACACAAGTATTGGTTTTCACAAAGTTTTCTGCTTTAGTGTTTTTAGACCTTTTTGTCAGATGTTGCTATGGTATACTGATATAAAATTATAAGCATTTCATAAGTGTCAAAGGTTTTTATTGACAATTACATTAAGCTTATGCGGTCAATATTTGCAGCATTGACCCTTCTTTTTGAAGACCTCTGCAATTCGCCCTGGCATGCTATCAGTGAGTTTCTGGGCCACATACTGACTGATGGCTGCCCATTCTTGCCTAATCAATGCTTGGAGTTTGTCAGAATTTGTGGGTTTTTGTTTGTTTTGCATCTTGAGGATTGACCACAAGTTCTCAATGGGATTAAGGTCTGGGGATTTCCTGGCCATGAAGTTTTGATGTTTTGATCCCCAAGCCACTTAGGTATCACTTTTGACTTATGGCAAAGTGCTCCATAATGCTGGAAAAGGCATTGTTTGTCACCAAACTGTTCTTGGATGGTAGGGAGAAGTTGCTCATGGAGGATGTTTTGGTACCATTCTTTATTCATGGCTCTGTTCTTAGGAAAAATTGTGAGTGAGCCCACTCCCTTGGCTGAGAAGCAACCCCACACATGAATGGTCTCAGGATGCTTTGACACAGCATGACACAGGGCTGATGGTAGCGCTCACCTTTTCTTCTCCAGACAAGCATTTTTCCAGATGCCCCAAACAACCTGAAAGGGGATTTATCAGAGAAAATTACTTTAGCCCAGTCCTCAGCAGTCTAATACCTGTACCTTTTGCAGAATATTAGTCTGTCCCTGATGTTTATCCTGGAAAGAAGTGGCTTCTTTGCTGGCCTTCTTGACACCAGGCCATCCTCCAAAAGTCTTCACCTCACTGTGCGTGAAAATGCACTCACAATTGCCTGCTGTCATTCCTGAGCATGCTCTGCACTGGTAGTGCCCCAATCCTGCAACTGAATCAGCTTTAGGAGATGGTGCTGGAGCTTGCTGAACGTTCTTGGGCACCCTGAAGCCTTCTACACAACTATTGAACCTTTCATCTTGAAGTTCTTGATGATCTGATAAATGGTTGATTTTGGGGCAATCTTACTAACAGTAATACCCTTGCCTCCTTGCCTGTGAAGCCCTGTTTGTGCAAAGTAATGATGACTGCACATGTTTCCTTGTAGCTAACCATGGTTAACAAGGGAAGAACAATTATTTCAAGCACCACCCTCCTTTTAAAGCTTCCAGTCTGTTATTCTAACTCAATCATTTTAAATTTTAAATTTGCATATCCTGTTAAAGGGAATATAATGGAGATTTAGGATGAAAGTTGAGAAGAAAAGACCTGACTCTATATCATAGAGTTGCTAAATTAACATTTTAGCATGACAAAGTAATCTCCAGCCTTGTCCTCATCAACACTCTCACCTTTGTTAACGAGAGAATCACTCCCCTGATGTCAGCTGGTACTTTTGTGGTAGGGCTGAAATGCAGTGGAAATGTTGTATTTGGGATAAAGTTCATTGTCATGACAAAGAGGAACTTTGAAATGAATTGCAATCCATTTGATCACTCTTCATGACATTCTGGAATATATGCAAATTGCCATCATAAAAACTGAGGCAGCAGACTTTCTGAAAAATTATTTGTGTAATTCTCAAATCTTTTGGCCATGACTATACTCTGGCCCTTTGCAGAGTTTCTCTCTTGTGGGAGCAAAGGTGTACATATTTGCTCCCCTAGGGATGGATAGGACAACTGTGGGCATACTATTGCCCTGGGTTCTATATAAGTGACCCAGTCATTCTTATCATAATCTGCAGGATATTTATGGAGTGTAAACATGTATATGGAGCTAATTGTGGGAGTATACAGACGCTTGGCATGCTTATCGGGGCATTGGTAAAATCTTTCAAGATATTGCTTCGGGAGATATTTTCTGTAGTGTGTACCTAGCTTAAGAGTTTGTATAGTATGGAAAATGTATGAAACTTTGATTTGGTATAATATGCTTATGACACTGGCATTTACTGTTGTGAGAAATTACAGGATTAATAGACAATTATGAAAGACTCCTCTATTAAACAAGTTTAGTTCAAAATAATAGCTTAACATTTAAAATTTGAAAATCCTACTAAAGGGAAAATAATGGAGTTTTAGGATGAAGGTTGAGAAGAAAAGACTTGACTATACCAAACAGCAGCTAAATTAACATTTTACTGAAAATTGAAAAATATGGAAAAACATAGCTCATATTTCCAAGAAAATCAAAATGATTTGTCAAGTTTTGAAATTCAGTAAATTTCAGTGATTCATAATCTCCAAATATTTCCACAAATTGTAAGCCTATTATGGAAATAAAATTTGTCATAAAGGAACCAATTAGAATGCAGAGATTAATCACAAAGTAAAAGCATGAAGTATATACATGGGTAGAAAACTGTTTAAAGGATCGAAGACATGGGGTCGTTATATTTGGAATAAATTCAGACTTTTGTTAGTGACCTTGTAGATGGGCCAACAATGTAAACATTATTAATATGGAGCATGGTAGTAACTTGCTACAAGAAGATTTAGACAAAATGACAAATTGGGCAGGGAAATGACAGATGCAACTTAATTAACGGGTTATGTACCTAGCCATGGTAACAATTAGGTACTTATATGATAAATGGAATGCGGCTTTGCAAATATGAGACAGAAATGCACTTAGGAATGCCGAGTAGTAAGACTCACTGCCTATCAACTGCTATAGAAGCAAATAAAAAAAAAACTAGGATGCATAAAAAAAAAGTTAAATGCATGTGATACACATATCATACTACTATTTTAGAAGAGACTTATTAGAAAACACCATACATACTGGGCAGAGTCTTGAAGAACATAAGAGAAATTGAAAATAGTCAGAGGGGGCCAACCTCATTAGTATAAGGAAAGTTTAAACTATAAAGAAAGACTATAAAAATGAAAGAAGCAATCTCATGAAATAAATGAAGTGTGTTTATTTACATAAATCACTCTGCCAGGGTATAAGAAGCAGCTTGTTAATTATCTTTTTCGCTGGCTTGTTCAGACTGCTACTAATGACTGACAATTCTTCAGAAATTCCAGTTAAGTCACTACCATAGAAACCACAGTCACGTTGCACATGATGTAGTGAGTGGAGAGGATTAAGCATGCCCCTCTGAACTCTGTTTTCACTGTCAAATTCTCCTTGTCCTCCCTCTGTCATTACATGACATGCTGAAAACTGTAAGTCTGTGTCTGTTTAGCAAAAAGACTGTGGGGTAAATTTATCAAGCTTTGAGTTTTCAGAGGGTTTGAAAAGTGGATATTTTAACTATTGCAATCAATCAGATTCTAGTTATCATTTATTTAGTACATTCTACAAAATGATAGCAAGAAATTGATTGTTTGCTATAGGCAACATCTGCGCTTTTCAAACCCGCCGGAAACTTGCAGCTTGATACATTTACTTACGTGTGTCTGGCAGCCAGACAATGTATTTTGTGCCTCCTCTGTGCACTCTGCTGTGATGCTGAGAACTGTGACCTAGTGTCAGCCATTATTGTTTGCCCTCCAGAGAGGTATTGACAATGAGATGATGATCAGTAGGAGCATAGTTAAAAACATTGACTGTTAGATGCATGCTTAAAATTACTTGTGGAAATGCTGTTTTAAGTTTATATACTTTCAAAAATGGGTGCCTTAGAGTTGACCTAATTGATATGTATAAATATCCCCAGGCTCAATATAAAGAATTGTGTAACAAACTTGTTTTTACCAAACCATTGAGATGACAACCAACATTAGTAAGACATCTTTAGTGATGAGACTGCGCAAGTCCTCACCACATTAGGAGGTGTTGCCGAATTTACAAGCAACATGGACCGAATGAATTTCTCACAAGAAAGGCACATGTAGCTATAATTAGTAGGAGATATTATGAGGTGATTGATCCTGGGAATTAATGTGATTGCCATTTATGGGGTATGGATTGAATGGTTAATCTGACAACTGCTTAACTGGAATGTTCATTTTACATTCCTCTCAATCAACTTACATCTAATTTATTAAAGACTTAAATAACTGGTTTATTTCAGCCTTATAGTGTAACCACGAGTGAGTTTTAATTTATAGACTGACATAATTTATTCCTATTATTTATTTATATGTAATTGTTGAGAAGTCGCCATTTCTCTGCCAATCCATTATTTGGAGAACACATTTATTATTTTTAATGTTTAGTGCATTGTTTTATTCTTATATCTCTTATTTTAATTCACAGTTTAACAGCTTTAAACACACTTATCTGTACCAGCCAATTTATCTCTTCCCTCCCTAAGTGGCATTGCCATTTTTGTGTACACTTCTCATTGGGAAGCATACACTGCTCTGCTGAAGCAAGAACCACTGATGTGTGATAATTAGGAAGCCTCCACTGTCTACTTGACTTGCCCCTCAGTGGAAGGAGGACAAATTTCAAACTGGGGTTCATGGCACCACATCACTGTCTTCATGTTTACAATAAATGGTTATAATATGGGAAATGCAGAGGTACCTAGATAAGATGGTTTATCCTGCCTAAGGCTGCCTAGAGCTGATGTTATGATAATTTTAGCACCTGTCCAGATATTAATTGAGCCAATTAGAACCATAGAGAAGCAGTGGGATTCTTTACCATGTGAGGTGGTTATGGGATTCCACTGGGAATTGGTTTACAGAGAGCATCATTACTGATTTATTTCATATATCCAGGCTGTTCTAAGTTATCTCTGTATCTGGCCAAGGTCAGGCAGCTACTAGTCCATTGGACATAACAAAATCACTGTATTACTGCATATGGGAGAAATAAGCTGGCAGATATATATTTTTCATTCTTTTCTGTTAAAGTGGTTGTGTTTACTAAAGGGGGAAGAATAGTGTTAAAGACTGAATTCAGCAACAAACTCGATTTTGATTCTTAGCTACTGGTCATACATAGAGCAGCTTCAACTGCAAAAGGCATAATTTACAACACTGCTCATGGTCAGACCTGTCAAATCTTCCAAAGAATATGATTAGAAATTAATCATGCTCTTTATATTGGTCAAGCCACTTAGTTCTTTCTCTTTTTACAATAATCAAACATGACATATCAGGCAATAGTTCATGCTCTCTGTCCATTTCACAAGCAATTGCATATGAGGTTAATAAAATACATTTAGAACTTAATTTGCATTTTAAAATCAAGAATGAGAAAAATATGTCATGAAAAACATGAAGAAAACATATAGGGCCTGAGTCATTAAGGACAAATAAAAAGGAGTAAATGATCTCCGGGTCAAACAATGTTACATTGCAAGGGGTGCAATTTAGTTTTTATTTTGCACATAAGTTAAATACTGGCTGTTTTTTCACGTACAAATACTTGATAGATTTATTTTTACATTGAAATTTAAAGTTGATCTAGGACATGTCCTACCCCAACTATAAATCTGTCCCCACATTTTAAATTTACCTCCCCCCTCCAATGCGACATGGTTTTGCCCAGGTGCAAAGTTAGGCTAGATACAACCTGGAGCGTTTTCGCCCAATAATCGAGCAAATCAGCCGACATACGACCGTTCGGTAGGAAGTCGGGTTAGTGTAAATAGTGACACGAAGGTCGAAAGTCGTTCCAAAGTGTCGATTATCAACTCATTTGTTCGGTCGTACTGTTAATATTTTCCTACCAATCACCGACCGATCACGTAGTGTGTGCGCACTCATGCTCACAATCTTCATAGAGTTTACAGTCATGCTCTTTTCAGCAGATGCTAGCAATGAACATCCAAGTGAATAAATGTAGAGAGTGCTGTAGAAGGAATAATTAATTTGTTTGTTCTGAGACACAATGTTTCGTTTCAAAGTCACAGAAGCTAACGAAATTCGTTAGGACATGTGGATAGCTATAACAGGGCGGTTTTAATCAGTGTGACAATATGACAATAATGAATGAATGAATATTGTGCTGTCATTCTCTGAAGACTAGAGGACCAGATAAAGAGCACAGATCTGAAGGTAAATCGTGTCAGTGTGTATGCATGAATCGTCAGACTGATTGGACTTTCAGTCGTAGGTAAAATCGTTTGAGAGAACATGTCGGTTGGAAAATTCTTCAGTGTGTACCTGGCCTTACTCTGTTTTTATGCTTTGCTCTCCTTAATGACTCAGCCCCATATTGCACATATAATTGAGATATGCCAGTTTGCACATAGCCATGGACGAAAGACTAATCTTGGAAGCTATACATAAAAAGACGGAAAATTAATTAGAATGAAAGTGTATATAAAGCATATTACACAAATGTGTACTAGTTAAATGTATAGCTGAAAATGATTCATTTGCAGCACTACACAAGCAGAAATGGGGTTTGGTTCTTCCACACCTAGGGCTAGATTTACTAAGCTACTGGTTTGAAAAAGTGGGGATGTTGCCTATAGCAACCAATCAGATTCTAGCTGTCATTTTGTAGAAGGTACTAAATAAATGAAAGCTAGAATCTGATTGGTTGCTATAGGCAACATCCTCACTTTTTCAAACCCGCAGCTTAGTAAATCGAGCCCCTAGTCTGATTTGGTTGAATCTGGCTGTGGCCTATTTTGGCTTAATTTTCCAATACGGAATGTGCTTGCTAAAGAAAAAGTTTTCTAAATTTATTATGATCAGGAATTTCTGTTAACTTGCATCTGCCACTCACGGAAAGAGAGAGGTGGGGTTATGAAATTAGATGAGGGTGTGTTCAGCTTGATATTTTTAAAAACCAAGTAATATTGTACAAATAGTGCAAGGTGCATTTTTTGGGATATTATAAAAAAAGCTGTTATAACAATTTTCATACATTTTAACTATTTAGACCAGGGTTGTCCAACCCGTGGCCCAGCATGCCTGTAAATGTGGCCCAGAAGGAGTTTTGGTTGTGGCAAGGGGGCAGCGCTCTTAATGGAAAAAAAAAATCCTGCAAAAAAAAAAAAGAAAAGAAACTACTTACCTTGCGGTCACGTCAGCTTGTACTCCGGCTCCCTCCCTTGTCTCATCCTCCGTGAGGCGCTCGCAGTGAATGTCGGGCGTGATGTTATCACGCCCAACATTCATTGCGGAGCGCAGCACAGAGGAGACACCCGCGCGAGAAGAACAATTAGCAGCACAGAATTGGAGAAAAGAAGAGAAGACAGGAGAACAAGCAGATTAAAAGGTAAGTTAAGGGAGATTTTTTTTATTATTTCAAGGGACGTTGACAAGTGAATAAAAGTCACCTGGTCCTGGAGCATCATGGACCTTATCTCCCTGCTACATACTTCTACTTGTATTACTAATGGGGCATTATATATTATTCTCTTTGGCCCATTATAAGTTGTTATCCCTTAACTAACATAGTGGTGCAATTATCAAAACAGGTCACAATTTGGGGTCACAGTGGTGCATGTCAGGTACCGCAGGCCTGGTCAGGGCACCCTGATATACAATGCCTGGCTTAAATGATATTGCATCGAAACAATACAAAAAGTGATTATAGTATAATAACCAGAGAGAATTTTTTGAACAGGGCGATTGAAAGGTAAGTATAGGGGGATTTGAAAATAAAAAGTGATATCTATCTATATATATATATATATATATATATATATATATATATATATATATATATATATGTTAACTATTTTTTCTATGGTTTTTTGGGTGATCAGCTATCGTTATTGTTAGTGTATCTTATGTGCGGCCCAAACCAAATCGTCGTCTGCCAATGTGGCCCGGGGAAGCTAAAAGGTTGGACACCCCTGATTTAGACCTTTTTCTGCAAATATTTTGTTGTTTTAATTGCACCTCAGTGTGACTAACCAAAAATGCAACTTTAAGATGAAGAGGTTCATTTATGAGTACAAGAGGCCACACATGTTGTTGCCATATCACAAATTTGAATCTGTGGACTGCACATCTATTTTTAGGATAATTAATGGCTGTGTGTGGTGCATAGCTTCCACTGGGGAAACGGCAGATTAACAAATCTTTAGTGGGATGATTGGTAGACATGGG
Source organism: Mixophyes fleayi (assembly GCF_038048845.1). Classification (NCBI taxonomy): domain Eukaryota; kingdom Metazoa; phylum Chordata; class Amphibia; order Anura; family Limnodynastidae; genus Mixophyes; species Mixophyes fleayi. Next base: position 152,188,904 of record NC_134404.1, read on the forward strand.
TTAGGAGTGGGCACTATGCACCCAATCCACATATAAAATATTTCATATTGTTTGACAAGAGATTTAAAATACCACTAAGCGTGGAGAGAGCACATATTTGAAGGTGTTCTTCATTTTGCAGGTCGCCACAAGGCTTCTTAGCTGTGGAAATGGCCCTTGAAGTTACACAAACTCAGAGGTTGAAGAAATCAGTACTCTTCAATTAATTTTAACTAAGTCCCTTTAAAATAAAGATCTTAATGCTATTTATACCCAAAAATAGTTGTGGGTGTGTTTTTTTACTGATTTACCTCAATACTATAATCTTGTTATTCACGGACTCTCTCAAAGTGGATGGAACAATGTTAAGAGCAAAACAGATTGTTAAAGTATGGAAAGCACTCTTCTGCACTAAGCGATACGGCATATGCTGGCGCGATATAAATGATGATGATGATGGTTCATTTCTAAAAAGTTATGTTGTGTAAACAAATAAAAGAATAGAAAAAAAGGGATTAGCTGTTGGACTGCAACTTCAAATTAACATGGCAGTGTGTAGTACAATGAGCTGGATTACAATGTAAGGAAAAGTACAGTACATCTGCTTTTACAACATATTAACATGTATTGTTCTATTACTGTACCAATTTAATTTAGGATGAAAAATGAACTGGCGCTTTATTGACAAATACTTTACAAGATATTGATTAGAGACAATGAGCAATCAGTGAAGACATTTATATTAGTCAGTTGTTAATTTAGGAGCTCAACAGTACATGTGGTTTCTGAGTAAACTACATTATTTGTATTACATCTATAAATCCCTTAACACTTTGAGTAACAAATGTATGCCCCTTTTTTTGTATGAATTGGATATGCCCACCATTTTAGTGAATTAACTACATTCAGTGGGGGAAGCCATTGTGAGGCCTGAACAAGTATTCATGAGAATTGATTCAGTAGTAACTCCCGACATCAACAGACACAAAGTTAGAATCAATAGGCTGCATTCTGTTTCAGACTAGAAACATGGATTCCTTCATTGTGTGTAGAACACACTAAGTGGAGTACCTTTCTCTTCTCATGCAGTAAGGCAGGAAATACCCAATCGACTCCTCTGTGTTTGGTGGTTTTTAAGCGTTACTTTGATCATACATTATTGATTCAGTTCCTAAATTTTTATGTCTTACCTACACCCTAACAAATGCAGAGTGAGAAACAAATCAATGTTTCTCCATTCTCTTGAATAATTGATATTGAATCCAAGATTTTGTCTGAAAAAGCTCAGTGTTAATAGGTACCAACCAGTTTTTAGACATTTTCATAAATCTCCTGTTCTGCGCTTTAATGTGTCAACTTGTCTTCTCCCAGGTCATTTTCTTCTTGAAATATATACTTTTTTTAAACATTATACATGCTTTAATCAGATAATGTCCTACATACCTTAATGTCATACACTAAAATATATATAACTATGCACTTTTTGAAATATTTCAAAGCAAATAGCAAAATAAAAGAGTTCATCCTATGTGTTCAAGCATGAGATAGAAACAGTAACCTGCACAGGAACTATATCCTTCAGGGATCACACACACAGAACATATACTGTAGAATATCTAGGGCGATCAAAGCCTGACCATAAATCTTGGGAATATTTTTATAAAACGAAACGGTATGGTATGGTATGACAAAATAGGTACTAGGAAAGATAACGTGACAGGTACTGTTTCATACTGATCGACAACTCACACTGTTCGTAACAGAAGAGGCTCAGTACAAATCAGCTGATGGGAGTAAATAAACATTTTGTTATTGCAACATGGCAATCGGTAACCTCTTTTGATCCATGGCCTCAGATCTTGGGTCACTCTATTGTAAACAATGTTTTCTATATCTAGGTGTTCTTTCATTTCTTATTACAGATTTTAATTCAATTAAAATAAGATAATGATCTTTAGTTACATACTTAAATAAATGCAATAGGGTCATTATTTTAATTGATCTTACATAAATTAACCTTTATCTTTGCATTCACCCAGTGTTTAGCTGCAATATGGAAATGAGCAGCACTGACAGTAGGTTTAAATGACACAACATGGTCATATCTTTAAGGATTGAAAGATGACTTTTAAACTAAACATAGTGGCTGAAAGCAAGTCATGCATTGCTTGATTGTTTTTGAAGCTTGCAGGCTTTAGATAGCTTTGCACCCATATATTTTTCCACAGTCCTGTTTTTGGCCACTACATGGTCAGACTGCCATAGGTGGCTGAAGTTGTGGCTTATGATACTGCCTATGACAAGACATGACTCTGCATGAGGCAAGAGTTTGATTGCTTGCTGGGCAACTGTCAGATTACAGAGCAGGCTCTGCTGCATAGCAATAACATTTGTGAACCATGACTTTGTGAATTTTCTTGGAAGGTTGAATAATTATCTACTCAACCTAAAGGGGGTACATATCAAAGGAGATTCATGAGAACAGTAGGGAGTACCAATGTGAAAGACTTGATTTTATATATATATATTTTTTTTACACAAAGCATGGTATATTAAAGTTCTTGCTTTCGCATTTTGCTAATTTTAGTTTAAACTTTGTCCCACTAGCAGGTATGTCAGCCTCATAACTGTGCAACTAATATAGGCCAACTGCCACATTAACACTACCAGCATTCACAATAGCTTCCAGGGTAGACTCGGCAATCATTCATTGCTAGGGTCAAATATTTTGGACCATCCTTTGTATTAGTGTGAGCATGAGTAACTAGTGTAGTAGAGATGCATTATTTGAAACAAAATATACTTGTGATCTTGTAAATATATTTGGATTTTAAAAAAAAATATTTCTATTCCCCCCTTCTAAAACAAAAGAAGAAACCCTGTATAATTATGAGAAAACCTGTAGAAGGAAACAAGAGCCGTTAACTAGGTAGGTGCGGGGCGGTGCCGTCTCCCAGGGCACAGCGACCATCCACTACCTGACTCTTTTACGGACAGACCGCAGAATCAGACTGCTGGTCGCCCGGCGCATCCAAAATGGCGCATGGCACCTCTTCCTTTCTAAACTCTGCCCCTCAGCATCTGGTGTCATAACGGTGCTAGGCAGCAGAGGAGCAGAGAAGAGACGGCTGGACAAGAAGGAAGAAAGAAGGTAGGACTCAAAGCAAAAGCTTCAGGGGGTGTGTGTGTGCTGCTATGATAGAGGGAGGGGGTGAATGTGCGCTGCATGCTGCTATGATGGAGGGGGAATGTGCACTGCTATGATAGAGGGATGGGGGAATGTGTGCTGCATGGAGGATCAATTTAATTTATTGATTGTACTTTTTAATTTAATAGTGGGGTTTACTAATTTAAGGTGAGGTAACAAGAACTTTAATTTAACGCTGAGGTGGTTTGGGGCTATTAATTAACTGTGGGGCTGAGTTTGGTGAGGAGGGCTATTTATTAAATGTTATTTGAATTATTTAATTTCGGGGATGGCTGTGGGAAATGGTTATATTTATTAAACGTAAATGCTATTTAATTTATTGCTGGGGCTGTTTGGCGGGAGGGAAATATGTTTATTTACTAAATAGGATTATAATTATTTTAATGTTGGGGTTAATTATTAAACGTGGGTGCTACTGATTTAACACCGGAGCTGGGTGGGAGTTAATTTGATGTACCAACCTTCCAGGATCCAGATACTTCCTATGCACTGAGGCAATGCTGTGCTGTCCCTGGACATCTTATGGTAAGTAATTTTTCAGAAACTACAGGTACACACACTGTGCACGCACACGGGTACAGATACTGGGCATACATGCACTGGTACAGACACTGGACACACACATACAGGAACAGACACTCTGAGCACACACATATACAGTCTTTTGATCAGACTGAAGGAGGTAATGGGGGGTTTAATGAATATGAATGAAATTAATTTATGATGAGGGAGTTAATGTTCATAGGGGTTTTATGATGATCCTAGAGTTAACATTTTTGAAGAGGGGTAATTCATGATGAGGAGGATGGTATTGTGAGGCAGTCACAAAATTGCTCTTTGTATTATATGGGGTTACTAGGATGGTATCTGTATGGCGGTCACACAATGCTCTCTGTATTGTATGGCAGTCACAGGAATGCTCTCTGTATTGTATGGCGGTCACAGGAATGCTCTCTGTATAGTGTGGCGGTCACAGGAATGCTCTCTGTATAGTGTGGCGGTCACAGGAATGCTCTCTGTATAGTGTGGCGATCACAGGAATGCTCTCTGTATAGTGTGGCAATCAAAGGAATGCTCTCTGTATAGAATAAATAGGTAAATATAGGAATGTTTCAGCGCTGTGGCTGTGATCACATAGGCAAAAATAACAATCCTATCTCCTTAAACAACATATACAAGTGATAAGAAGATTGAGAAAATACTTAAATTTGGAGGTGTAGGAATCTTTTTATTCAGAACTTTCCTCCAGTATGTGATGACATGGCATGAAAAATACAAAAACACAACATAGTGTAATACAGTAACAATGGATGACGTTATATATTGAATGTGCGGTGAACTTCAATCCTTCCTTCTTATGTGAATCCACTCACCAGATACAAGATATAAATGTGCCTTAATTATTTAGAAGTAGGTATCATATGGTGTCTTCACCCAATTTCTTATGTGATTACACTTACAAGATGGAAAGAAATAACAGGCCTGGGTTCAAAGTTCTTTGAAATCTTCCATTTAAATAGTCAGGATCTTTCTCTCAGCCACACTCCCACAGTAGGTTGACCACGCCCACTCGATGATTGTCACTCCCACTTAGATGGGAGCGCCGGTGACCTGTCTCACCCAGGGCATTATTAATGTCTTGTTACGGCACTGAAGGAAAGAATTCTAATATACCTTCACTAAAGCTTGACATATCAAGAACAAACAAAACATCAGTTGCAAAATGTACATGCATGTTTGTGCATATTATATACAGTAGGACAAATCTTGTGTATCGGTGTCAGTTCATTTTATACTGTTGCGGCACAAAGCATTGCCTGAGATGCTATAGTACTAGTAAAGGGTTTCACTTTTTTGGTACATGCAAGTGTAGCAAGCATATGCAGCAGAATGCATATAGCCTTGGTCAGAGATTTTTTAGTTCTTACAATTCATGCACCCAATCAAGAGTGTGCAAGTGGTAGTTCAACAACAGATTGATGGCCACACATACTTTCATGAAGTCTAAAGACCCCCCCCAAAGCAATGTTCGCAACTTTCGTAGCAGAACTACCCTTTACCATCCTTACTTCAAGACATATGTAGTGCAAGGCGACTGTATCTGTCCAAGTGCTCTTCAGGCTTCCTGCTAGATGGCACCCTATACACTACTTCTACCTTTCCACTCCAAAGCCAGTTCAAATAGAGATTCAGGCTAAAAGAGTGAGGGCCTGGACATCAGATGTTGTGTGGCAGTGGGGGATACAGCATGTATACTTTTTATATCCAATATCTGGAATTAGCTTATAATGTTACAGGTATTGTCTGCACCTTTGACTTGCAAATAAGAGCAGATAAAGGTTATGGCAGGAGCATCTGCCCCCAGGCCGGTCCCGTAGTGGGCTACCTTGGGCTGGGTCACCTGCATTTTTTTTTTCCTTTAAAAATGTTCCTAATAGGCTGCTGAGTAGAGTTTTGCCCACCAGGGCTAAAATTTGCCAGCCCTCCCCTGGTTATGGGGTTGTAGTAGAATTGATCGCTCAGCTATAGGAAGTGCTACAATACAAGTTTTAAATAATTAAGCTAGACTTTATATGTTATAACCATTTTAAGTAAAAAGTATAGGGAAATATTATAGAGCAGTCAGAAAGCTTTAAAGTGTGCAACCAGAGTGTAGAAGAATATCAGACATTGTTCAAGACAGTCTGTTTTATTGGCAATAGAAAACTCATCAAATGTCAACATATTATTTAAATTAAAATGTCAGCATGTTTGAAAGTAGACAAACCAGTCTGCAAAATGGCTTAATCAAATTAAACTATTAGATGCACATTAAATTATAATTATTGTAACCCTTTGGGAACCAACTTATTCTGGAAAAAGAGACTCAATGAGAGTCAACTTTAAGGTTATTAACAGTTTGCATAGCATTGCAGTTAAAGATACACATTTCCACCATACATTATTTTGTATATACATTACTTTCTTGCAATAATTTTATGTTGTATATCAGGCCATCAAAATATATTTACACAATTAGTCATCCACCTTAAATGAATAATACATTTGTATTGCTTCTTTTAATTTCAATACAATGAAAAATCTCCTTTGCACACAGCATTCAATTTCACATTTTAGGCCTATGCATATGGCAGATCATCATCACTCAGGTCAGAATCATCATCATCCACTTCTCCTTCAATAACAGATTTCTTTCCTTTGCAGCAGGACACAATCAATCCAATAATGAAAACCTGCAATTGCAATTAAGAGGACATAATGTGAGGGATATATAGAAGCAGGCTGAGATTTCACTATTTCTTCAATGAGTCCTGAAATCATAGCTCCAGAAAAGTTACATAGTATTATAATTTAGTTTAAGATTATACTTAAAAAAAACAAAAAACAAACCTAAATGTATACATTTTACTAATTTCATGGTTTGCCTCTAACCAAAGGCAAACCAGCATATTTCTTTCCAGCCAATAAAAACACAGCGCTGAGGGGCTTAATTACTGATAAATAGTTCCTGAAAACAAAGTTTAATTGGCTGGAAAAACACCAAACCCTAGAAGAATGACTTGTGTTTAATCTCCTTGGAAGAAAGCAGAAAGGTATAGGTGGTAGCCACTTTTTTTTCTAACTAATATTATATATCATATAAATACATATGCATAGATCCAGTATGTGTACAGTGTTCTAAAAAACCAAAAACATCAGCTGGTACTTACACCAATGAATGCCCAGTTTCCAAAGTAATAAACAGTACTGAAGAACCAAAACTTATGCAGAAAAAGGTATGTTCGAGTGACTGTACATTGATCTGTAGAAAAAGAAGAAAATACTTTTTTTTAGATGCAGTGTCAAGTTCAAGGTATAATTTTAAGTGTTTACTGTAGATTCAACAAGAATATAAGCCTGCAAATGTTATCCTCTACATACATACTAATCAATATACACACACACCTAAAATGGTTTTGAAATATCAAAAGGAAATAAAGTCAACTTCCCATGCAGTATCCCATGCAAATATTCAATGTGTACACGGGTAAAGCAAACCGTCAATGCAGAAATACCATCATATATGTATAAATCAAATCAATAGTGTATCCACTTACAGCAAACACAGAAACCGCACCATAGAGTAAAAAAGTCCAATATAGTCAAATCATATGAAACGGATATGTTGTAGCTCTCTCTGGGGAAAGAGGTGAACAAACTGTATGCCGATATGTGGAGTGCAGAAATCTCAGTCTGCAATCACCTGTTGTGCGTAACGTGACATAAGAGAGATCCAAGAGGAAAAAGCCACTTACCCCGCTTCCGGACCAGCTCCTCCGGAGCCTGCCACACATTTCTGCTGCATACGTACTTTTGTGGTACCCAGACGGAACTTTTCTGGATTACATAGCTTTTTCATGCATATATGCCGTAGATACTTTTGATAGAAACTTATTTGCCTACAACAGTTGGATCACTCTTATGTGATGTTACGCACAACAGGTGATCACAGACTGAGATTTCTGCACTCCACATATCAGCATACAGTTTTGTCCATTATTGATTTTTGGGGGCTGTGCTGGTCATATACTGTATGTTATGAGAGCAACAGATATGTTGTATTAATAAGCTTCTTAAAATGCATGCTGCTTTTATCATCTGAACCTATTTGTTGCACATAAGTGTAAAAAGATGAGAAAACACTTAAAAAAACAAAAACAAAAACACAAACAACATTCCTTTTCATTTATTTCTTCATGCCTCTTCTTTGAATAGAGTTAAGTTTTACCAGTCAATTCAGATCTTTAAAGATAATATATATTCATCGAGGAACTATGAGAATGCTCAGAAAATGTGTGAAGGATTACAAAGCAAGATTAATGTAATAAAGTCACGCATTTCTCATAAACTATATGTTTAAATCTTTTTAGGGGTTTGGACAACTAAAATTCTCTGCTAATATAAATATTATATACCACCAACTTATAAACTGCATGTAGGATCTATTTAGAATGCTTAGGACTGTCTGAATAAGATTTTCTTATGTAATTTGAAGCACCATACCTAAAATCTATTAAAACACGTTTAATAAATGACCCCTTACCTATCCTTTGGCTTCCCATCCCACTCATTAAACTGTTTAGTGGAGTTCCACATAGTAACTGTAGATAGAAAGACTTGCAGATCATTGATAATTATTTGGATATGGAAAGGAAATATGAAGTAAGCAGATAGTGAGAGATTTAAGAGTTCGATCTAGTCTGGTACATGCAGTGAATATACAGCCATGGCCAAAAATTTTGTGAATGCCACAAATATTATATTTCACAAAGTGTGCTGCCTCAGTTTTTATGATGGCAATTTGCATATACCCCAAAATGTTATTAAGAGTGAATGATGAATTGCAATTAATTTCAAAGCCCCTCTTTGCCATGACAATGAACTTTATCCTCAAAACAACATTTCCACTGCATTTCAGCCCTACCACAAAAGGACCAGCTGACATCAGGTCAGTGATTCTTTCCTTAACACAGGTGAGAGTGTTGACGAGGACAAGGCTGGAGATAACTCTGTCATGCTGATCAAGTTAAAATAACGGACTGGAAGCTTTAAAAGGAGGATGGTGCTTGAAATCATTGTTCTTCCTCTGTTAACCATGGTTACCTGCAAGGAAACATGTGCAGTCATCATTGCTTTGAACAAAAAGGGCTTCACGGGCAAGGATATTGCTGCTAGTAAGACTGCACCTAAATAAGCCATTTATCGGATCATAAAGAACTTCAAGGAGAGAGGTTCAATTGTTGTGAAGAAGGCTTCAGGGCGCCCAAAAAACATCCAGCAAGCGCCAGAACCATCTCCTAAAGTTGATTCAGCTGCAGGATCGGGGCACCACCAGTAAATAGCTTGCTCAGGAATGGCAGCAGGAAGGTGTGAGTGCATCTGTACGCACAGTGAGGCGAAGACTTTTGGAAGATGGCCTGGTGTCAAGAAGGCCCGCAAAGAAGCCACTTCTCTTCATGAAAAACATCAGGGAGATACTGATATTCTGCAAAAGGTACAAGGATTAGACTGCTGAGGACTGGGCTAAAGTAATTTTTAAAGTAATTTTCTCTGATGAATCCCCTTTCAGATGTTTAGGACATCTGGAAAAACGCTTGTTCGGAGAAGGAAAGGCGAGTGCTACCATCAGTCCTGCGTCATGCCAACAGTAAAGCGTCTTGAAACAATTCATGTGTGGGGTTGCTTTTCAGCCAAGGGAGTGAGCGCACTCAAAATTTCGCCTAAGCCATGAATAAAGAATGGTACCAAAACTCCAAGAATAACTTCTCCCAATCATCCAAGAACAGTTTTGTGATGAACAATGTCTTTTCCAGCATGATGGAGCACCTTGCCATAAGGCAAAAGAGATAACCAAGTGGCTCGGGGATCAAAACATCAAAATTTTGGGTCCATGGCCATAAAACTCCCCAGACCTTAATCCCATTGAGAACATGTGGTAAAATCCTCATGAGGCCAAACAAAAACCCACAAATTCTGACAAACTCCATGTATTGATTAGGCAAGAATGGATGGCCATCAGTCAGTATGTGGCCCAGAAGTTGATTTACAGTATGCCAGGATTAATTGCAGAGGTCTTAAAAAAGAAGGGTCAACACTGCAAATATTGACTCTTTGCATAAACCTAATGTAATTGTCAATAAAAGCCTTTGACACTTATGAAAGGTTTGTAATTTTACTTCAGTATACCATAGCAACATCTGACAAAAAGATCTAAAAACAGTGAAGTAGCAAACTTTGTGAAAACCAATACTTGTGTCATTCTCAAAACTTTTGGCCATGACTGTACAGTGGATATACACTACAGGCTGTGGACAGTAATTAGAATCAGATGATCAGGCATTGGGGGTAGAAGTGTGGACACAGTAATGTCCTATGTAGTCTTAGTAATGCAACACATTTCCTGTATATATATATTATATAAAATAAGGATCCTCTTGCGCTTTTTCAATGTCTGGAAAATATATCCCATATCTATAATTGTTGCACTCATTTACTAAGTAACTGGATTAGAATTATTTAAGAAAACAACTTAAGAAAAGGGTCTATTTAATGCCCTGCATACATAGGTTACGTTTCCTGATGGTTCCCATAGGGTAAAATCTTGTCATATGATGTTTGGATCCACAGGGATATCAGACAGACATACATACACACATATATGTGTATATATAATATAGAATAATAAAATGTATACAACTTTGCATTTTAATACTGCAAAAACTAATTTCTCCTTGTTTAGCTATGTAAAAAGTGTCTGGCTAAATACAATAATTCACACATACAAAGCTATTTATCACAATCACAACGCATTTAAAACTACAGAGGAAACATTAATTTTAAGTCATGAACATGCGGTTTATGAATATATAAGAATAATAACCGATTATGATGTAATAACAAAATAACTTTCACTATGTAATTGCTTCGTATTGTATCAATCATGGTTGATAGTTAAACGTATTCCCTACCCCTCCTAAGGCAAGTATAACATTCTGTTTCTTATGCATCTAGAACAAATGTCATGTAAGTAGGGCAGCATATAAAGAAACTGTTTATGTAGTACATGTACAACACCAGACAAAATAAATCTAATGCATTTAAAAAAAATAATAAAAATGTAATCATTTTGGTGTTGGAGCTATTAGTAAAGGTTGTTTATTGCACACACAGTGTTGTGCCTCTTGCAGTGTAAACTACCAGAAGTGTGTTTTACATTCAATAATTGCGGCTTAACAAGAGTTAAGCCTGTGTTTGTTTGCAAAGTATAAACGAAACATATCCAATGGGGATAGCAGTCTTGTCACCATCTGCAACCCTGCAGCTGCTCACCTGAATTTCTGACAGATCAGGAAAATACAGATGGCGCACTATAGCAACATGATTGAACAAATTACCTCAAAATATCAAATATTTGACCTTAAAAAAAAATACATATATAAAACTTGTTGAATTGTCCTTCAGAAGAAAAAAATCTTGAAATTATGAAGTCAATTTCAGTGAAATTGTTAACTTTACATGTAAGAGAAAACAATACAAATACCAGGAAAAGTTAAGCCCAATAACTACTATAAATTGTTAATAAAATGAATTTGCTTGGTCGGTGACTTTTATCAATAAAGTCAATTGTCCTTTTAGCAACAGTGCACGCTGTAACAAATGTTTCCTTACCCTTTAAAAAAAGAAAGTATGAGTCATTCACAGTACATTTGCCTTTTTATGGCGCAATGTTCATATTTTTGAGCAAATGTGCACCTGCTCATCAAGATTGGACCTCATAAAAAAAACAAAACTATTTTAGTTACTCTTCTGCCCTGGATACCGAAACTGAAATTGGTCTTACCAAGTCCAACAAATGCAGTGTTCTTTCCTTCTCATTACTAGGTTGTGGACAAAAGGATGGCAGTACGACCAATTAATTAATGTGGAATTTATATAGTACTTTTGGCAGAAACGCTAGATTGGCTGTAAGTGCTACCTTATCTGCATAGATGATCATAAAGTGTTTCTTGCACCACAGTATTTTCCAATTCTGTGAGCTGAAGAAATTGTCACCAAGAATGCACCTTCAATGTTAATCATCTTAGAGAAACCTTTTGTAGTGGTTCAAAATGAGGTACCGTGGGGACCTAATAGAGCAAATAATTAAATCCTCTGCAGCTAATTTGGTATCCAAGAACACACTCAATGCTAATACTTGAACCTTGAGAGTTGATAAAGTAAGACCTTTGCTGACTTGTTAAATGGTTGCTGCAATTGAATTAAATTTAGAGTCACACCATGCGATAAATTTCAAATGATGTAAAATATTACTTTAGAGTTTTTCTTTCTTGTCTGTAAGTGTGTTGCTAACTTTCTCTGAGACTACCTGATCTCTGAGCAGTTCCGGCTCAATCTCCATTCCATTAAAGCTAGCCACTTGTTGCAGGAGATCTGGTTGAAGAGGGAAAGTCCATGGCTGTTCCTGGAGGCTAGAAGAAACCATGGACGATGTGGCCAAACCTTAAAGTTTACTATAACTTCTGCCTTCATTTTTCGGATGTAAATGCATGCAATGAGTGAAAACAAAGGGAGGACCATATCCAAGGTGAAATGTCCAATGAAGTGTCAGAGCATTAATTCAATTTGTTCCTGGAACTTTGTGCTGAGAGAAAAATCTGGGTACCTTGGTATTTTTGCTGGTTGCCATTAAAACCACTTGGGGAAACCCAAATTTTCCTAATCAGTAGCTTAAATTCTTAATGACTGAATGGATGCATTCGTTTTTTGACTCAGGTAATCGTCTATTACGCTCTGCTTGCCAGCTACATGTTACGCTGAGAGTGATTTCAGATTTCTTTCTGCCCAAGACATGAAACTCCCTGGGGATTTTTTAAGGCTACCACTGTCTTGTCTGAGAAAATCCTGAAATACTTCTCTAAATGAAGATGGAAGTCCTGAATTGCCTTTCACATTGCTCTCATTTCCAAGAGATTTACATGAAGTATTTTCTCATTTCGTGACCATGTCAACTTGTGCTAGATGTCCCTGAAGTTGGGCTCTCCAGCCTGGGACACTGCAGTCAGTCATGAGTATTTTCCATTACGGTTCTAAAAGTGACACACCCGTTGCTTTTAATTTTGGGCTTCGGCATGATTTAGAGAAATCTGCTTGTGATCACACTATGTTAGAAGCCCCATTTGGAGACTCTGCATGTGCCACATTAACTATGGAAATATCCCTGGGCTGGAGATTGACATCCCCCTTTAAAGTCCCTTTCTTACAGATATCTGATGACGAGTCTGCAGTTAATGTTCCAGAGACTAGATGGAATGTGATGACTTTTTGCCAGGTATACTGTGCAATTCTGCCCCATAGTGGTGTTAATAGGGACTGATCCTGGCAGTAGACAATGTGGAATCTGAATGCACAAAAGGTCTATTTGGGTGTAGCAGGAATATTCTGCCTTGTGTATGATCAATAACTTCTCACCTCTTTGAAGTGATGAGCCAAGGAATAGAGGTAGATAGACATTATATCTCGAGGCAAGCAGTTAGATTTACCATCTTAAGACTTCTGTATCAATTTGTCCCCAAAAAGCAAGAATCCTTGAAATGACCAAGCATCTGCTGGCCAAGGGTACAATCAAAGAGCTCTCCTAGTCACCACTGCCATTGTCCTTGCTGAAAAGGCAATAGTGTCCAAAGATGCTTCACACAAAAATTATGTGCCTCTCTGCATAACCTCAATACATTTTGACATGTATTGGCTGCTCACTTTTCTTGGAAATCTGTGTACAATGGGCCCAATTCATTAAGGAAAGTAAGGCAAAAAAAAAAAAAAAGGAGTACGTTTTCTCCTGGCCAAACCATGTTACAATGTAAGGTGTACAAATTGGTTTATTATTTTGCACATAAGTTAAGTACTGCCATTTTTTTATGTAGCACACAAATACATAACTTTATTTTTACATTGAAATTTAAAGTGTATCCTGGACATGCCCTACCCCAACTATCAATCTGTTCCCTCATTTTAGATTTACCTCCACCTCAAATGCAACATGGTTTTGTCAAGGTACAAAGTTACTCCTTTTCTTTGCTTTCCTTTATGAATCAGGCCCAGTGTGTCTCCCCATAATGTAAGTGCCCTGGCTTTTGAGGCCATAGCCATGCCTGATTTCAAAGTGAAATATGAAAAATGGAGCTTCTTAAAAAAACTCCATCTTCCTATCTATGGGATCCCTCATGGGACCTCATCTTAAATAGGGACAGTAGTTCTGACATACTAGCTACAGGTGCATCTACTTTTGGGACAAAGCTCCACTTCTGAGTCTATTCATCAATGGATTGATACATATGATGTAATCTTTATAAGTTAGACCAGTGGTTCCACAACTGTGTGCCTAGGCTCCCTGGGGTGCCTCAACGATCTCACAGGAATGCCTCAGCCAGGGCCAGTTGTAAGCAAGGTGGGGGACAACTTTTGGCTTAGGGGTGCCTTGAAAAAAATATCGATACCCTATGGGTGCCTTGAACTGAAAAAGTTTGGAATCCACTGAGTTAGACTGAAGCTTTTTCACATGTGCCCATTCTTTATAAATAAGTTATTTCACAAACTTAAATACATGGAAAACTCTACCTTTTCTATAGCAAACTTCAAAAAGGGATTTATGAGTTTGTGTGGCAGTTTGTTCCTCATCCATCCCCATAGATTTGTGTATATGTGTGAGCAAAATCTCCACATTGTCTATTTTAAACATCCTAAGTGTTTCTTTCATCTCCCTGGATTCATTACTAGAGTTATATTCTAAATTCCCTGGGAAATCCAAATCTGACCAGGGAAATCTCACTTCTAAATACATGCTTGTCTGACACCTTGATCTCTTTAACCCTTGTATTACACACAAATCTTCCATAATAACAAAAGATTCCCCAATCCAGGATCATTTATATTATTTACATTCGTAACCAGTCCACAAGTCCGTTTTATAACATAAGTAAATGAGGATTTAAAAAGATAAAACAATGTTTACCAGTCTGAATTGGCAACAAGCACCTTAAACTGCTCAGAGAGCAAAGTTTTTCCCAGGCTCCACAAACTCTATGTTGCGTAGTTTGCCCTCCTTATTTCCTTCCACAGACTCTACAAGAGTATGTTAGCTAACTTACTAAAGTGTAAATGCAAAGTATCCAAGCACCCCTACTGGCTGTTTGGGGTCTGACTCGGGCTTAATTCTGCGGCCATAACAAGTTACTGTGGTCCAAAAAACGATTATTAGGGCAAGGAATGTTTTAGAGCAATTTTGAGCGCTCCTTTAGCCTGGTGTCCATCTTGGCACCCTGTTGAGCCTGAAAATTGGAGCAAAATTTTAATTTCCTATACCAGATCTGCTCCTGGAGGTTGCAGACTGGTGTTCCCTGGGTAGCCAGTCCAGTCTTCTACTTGCATCGCACGGTGCTTCACCGGGACACAAGAAAGGTAAGCTGCTGCATGACAGAAAAACAATAAAAAACACTACCTTACCTACCTAATACAAGTTTAACAATTTATCATATATGAATAGATGCCTCTTACATGAAGTTTTAAATGTCTGCTTTTGATTAATTACATCTTAAGCATCAATATAACAATTTAAATTGAAGAACTGTAATTTAAAAAGTTGCCCCTGGCTCTAATACTAAGTGTAAAAAGGAGGTCTGCTATGAGAAAGGCATCAGCTTGCCCATAGGGGTCTGTATCCACTAAAACAGGCCAAACAGTAAATTAGAGACAAAGGGGCGTATTCAATTGTCAGCGTTAATGCTGCAAAACGAGCGCTCGAAAAATATTACCGTTCATACGGTAATTACTCGCTCAATTTCAGCTCGCAGCTCCCTGAGCAGCGAGCTGAAATTGAGCGAGTAAATTACCGTATGAACGGTAATTACGCGCAATATTACCGTATAAACGGTAATATTTTTCGAGAGCTCGTTTTGCAGCATTAACGCTGACAATTGAATACGCCCCAAAATGTTAAAATACTCTTATGTACTCTCAGATAGTGATGAAATGCACCAGAAAATAATATTGTCACTACCCGTTAATGGAATTCTCTAACACACCCTATCAGACTCTCCCACAGCTTTCAAATCTTTAAATGCTCTCTGAAAACAAATCACTTTATTTGAGCTTACCCTACTTCCACCTATACTACCCACAGTACAATACCTTCACAACTGTCCCATATCCACTCTGATCCACACTCACTGCTCGTTTGAGCTGTGCCCTGTTCCAAGCGATCCTATGAGCAAGACCCTACCCATCAGGGCCACCATCAGGGGGTACAAGGGGTACTGTTGTGAGGGACCTGTAGTGACTGGGGGGCCCGCCGGCTGCTACATGTGGAGCAGGCAGCTGCTGTCTAAAACATGAAGCCAGCATTCTTTTCTTTTTTGCGCTTTATTTTGAGAAGTTGAAAATGTTTCCTATCACCACGGGCGGAGTTGTGATAGAGCCGGCGTCAGTGTGTGATGTCCGGCTTGTGCCTCTTTAAATTTGTTTCTGGTCCTTCCAATGCGGAGCTCACACGATGACGTCAGCGTCATCCCGTGCGACTGCCTGTAACAGTGTGCTGACACCTGATGTTTGTCTCGGCTGGCGCGCGGAGTAAAAGGTGAGCACATAAGGGGTTCCTACACTATGCAAATATGTAAATGTAACAAAAATAATATGATTTGGTGTGATATCAACTGGGGGTACTATGTGTGGCATGATATCAACTGGGGGTACTATGTGTGGCAAGATATGAACTGGGGGTACTATATGTGGCAAGATATGAACTGGAGTACTATATGTGGCAAGATATGAACTGGGGGTACTATATGTGGCAAGATATGAACTGGGATACTATGTGTGGCATGATATGAATTGGGGGTACTATATGTGACATAATATAAACCAGGTATCAACTGGGGGCACTACTGTGTGGCGTGAAATAAGTTGGAGGCACTACTATGTGGCGTAATGTGAACTATGGACACTACTGTGTGGCATAATATAAATTGGGGGCAATAGTGTGTGGCATAATATGAACTTGGGGTACTATGTGTAGCATAATATGATCTGAGGGTACTATGTGTGGCTTAATATCGGGTCAATGTATTATACCCCGTTCAATACATCGCAAAGGGGGTGGCCCCTGCCTCTTTCGTTTGTACTGGGCCCCACAATTTCTGATGGCAGCCCTGCTACCCATACCCTGTTTTCAGTTCTGCTTTCATTTTGTCTACCTAGTTTTATGTAAGTCCCATTTTTCCCTAATGTCTGGTGCTGAGGAGCATTATGGTGCATTACAAATAAACAATAACAATAATAATAAAAGCATAGACGCCAGCAGGGTGGTGTCTGGACACCCCATTATAAAACAGACACAAAAGAACAGTATGTGAGAAATGAAAAGTGCAGGCGAGTCTACAGCTTTAAGGCAGTTCCCCAATTTGAAACTGGAACACCCGTGTTTATACTTGAGAGCCTAATTGAGATTAGGATTTAGTGCTGCATTTTCCTTTCTATTTTAATAATTTAAATTACAACTTTTTTCAGTGAATGAGTGGCTATATGTTTGACACTAGCTATTTCGTTACCACTAACTATTATTTTGAAGTCATAACTTTAAGTGACTGCTAATTGTGGCTCCATTATACATCCTTCAGTAGACTGAAAGGGTATGTTCTGGGGGAATTAGGCAAGCCCTCACAATATGAACTCTGAAGTTTTATATTGTTTTAAGTGTGTTTCTATAGTGACCAATTTTCTGTTCTCTATTTTATACTAGGTAAATGGTCTATATTAGTGCTGGCTACTTTTGATGCTTGTATTTTATTAGCATCAGTGACAAATTTATACTGTCATTAAATATGCTAATTGTGATGTGCTTATTTAAACAGTTTAGATTTGTTCTTAGTTTTTTTTTTGTGAAAAAACCTAACAACTTAGACATGTTATATGCATTTACCACTTTGCAGCTGTTTTTATTGCAGCTGCCTTTTCATTTCTGTCAATGTTCTAATAATTAGTGTCTAGAGGTTAGACTAACTACATGAGAGTTTTGAGGAGCAGGTTACTGGTTGTTTCTAGCTCTGCTTAACGTTTCTTAAACTGCCACCACAATGTACAATTTTGATTAGTCAAACTGATCAGTAATGATAGTGCCATGTATGGTTTCATCACACCCATAGAACTCTGATCATCTTCCAAAACAGAAGTGCAAGAGCCCATAGCTATAATACAATCCAGTCTGTTCAGCTCTGCACCTGAACAATAGAATCAATGCGAATTGACAGGCAGTAGAAAGAGTGATTTGCGTTTGGACATGAATTGCATGCAACTGAGTACATTGGTGTAAGGAATGTTTCTGAGCATGCGCAGAGCTATTTACTCTACAAAAATGGATGTACATCCGAACATGAGTCAGTGCCCCACTTCGCATCGCAAAATGCCTTGCTATTTTACAGATGAGCTTCAAATGGTCCTCCCAGTGCATGTGCCTACTCTCTACTTTCAGGAAACACTTGCGCAACCTACAAGTCCACCTCAATATGCACAGAGGCAGAAAACTTGCCTGGTATGTTGTTGAATCATTGCAAATATATGGCAGTCATTAAAAGCTCATGTTTATACTGGAAATGATAATTAAAACACTTAATTTTAAATTAAATAATCTATAGCATTAGTGGTCTAAGCAGAGGTAACTGTCAGTCACTTGCAGAAAAAAACATAGCTGAATACCGCTGCTCCTATTACCAGATGCTACAATGTTTAGTAACAAAAAAATATATAATAATTGAAAAATAGACAGCATCCCACTTTTTCAAAGACTTAACCACTGCAAGCGGTAGAGAATGCACAGGCTGGTTTCAACTACAACAGGGAGAAAACAAGTGAAGTGTCCCCCTGCAGCTACAGTGAATACCGTCCCCAGACTGGTCAGCGTAGGGGTTGTGCACCTCCTTGCGGAGGGGGCTGCAAAAAAATAGCCTACTCTTCGCTCTCCCAGAGAATACCAGTCCCAGCATCATTCCATTTTTCAGGATTGGGACCTCTGGAGTGATAACAACCCCTTCCCAGTGGTCCTAGTATAATGAACTTGAGACTAAACAAAACACTTTATGCACAGTGCATGGTGTAATAAAAGAATGGGTAGTGTGCCTCTTCCCAAAATTTTCAGCAAGCCCAAGTGCTAGTCACATATGGGGTCCTCCTGCTAAAGTGAAAACCAGCCCCACAGGTTTTGAGCCTCCTCATTCCCTCTCCAAGAGGCTACCGGGCTAATAAGCAAGAATGGGACCCCAGGAGAGCCAACTGTACCACCCCTGTAGTCCCAGTATAATGGAGATAGCTCTTAAAACCTGTGCTCGATACCAAAAGAGTAGAAACATGTCAAAAAGGGAAAAAAAAACACTCACCAACACTATCACTAACTTTACAATAAAGTAATAGAAAATACAAAAAGCACCAGCAAAACACCTTATTATATTTTAATATTTGCTGACGTAGTCCAAAATATGAAATGTTCCCTACAAAAAAAAACAAAGAAAAACAAAAACAAACAAACCACAACCTTGAAGAATCCACATAAAAGACAGCTCTATACAAAAAAATAAATAAATGAAAATATCACAGCAAAATTACCAAAGCCAGGATGTCCCAGCTACTCTTGGTCACAGCAATTTTTCATCTGACATTTTTTGTGAGCTTGCTTGGGTCTATTAGCCCCAACTATTGACTTGGACGACATTGAATCAAGAAAGACTTTACGTTATATTTAGTTAAGTGGTGAACAAGGATATAAAGCATCAGACTTGCACTAACCAGTATGTGGCTTGACTTCATTATGGCAAGGGACTGCACAATCGTGGAAACCAGCCGCAAGCTAATTAGCGCTGGGACTAGCTGGTGGGAACAGGGTTGTGGGGGCCAATACTTATGCTTTCATCTAAAGCTGAGTACACACTACATAAATTTCAACCAACTTATTATGCCGAGTGATTTTACATGCGATCGATGGTCTGATCGCTCGGTCCATGGACTGCATACACACAAGCCTTGTTTAGGACGATAAAGGGAAGAGCGGATGTCCCGTTAGCGACTTTTTACAGCCATGTTGTCGTGAGCAATGACTGTAATTTCGTACTCACTGTTGTGGATCGGTCGGACGTTTATACACACTACACAACGGAAACGAGATTGGAACGAAAATATTAAACGTTACGACCAACCAAAGGAGGCGACAATCGTCCATTTGGGCAGACTTTTGACCATGATGTCACTGCACACACTGACCCGACTTTTGAACGAGCGGTCGTATGTCGGCTGATTTAGCTGATTATTGGATGAAAACTGTGTAGTGTGTACCCAGCTTAAGGCATCAGTCAATCACTTGCAGTTCTCTGCTATTCAACTGCTTGTTTGCAATTTTGCAAGTAAATGCCAGTCACCTCTGCTTCATTTTCAGTAATTTAAGCCAGGAAGCAAACATACTAATTTGATTGACAAAACACTATATGCATATGCTCTGCATACTCATCACTTTGGGGAAACACAGTACTAGGGATAATAGTAATTATATTTTATCTTCTAATTTTATTCTTTCATTGGGGGTAGGCTATCTCTCTTTATATTTTATACAATCTATGATTTTCAGTAGACAGTCTCTGCAGCAGTAAAATCTGCACATTCTCCTAAATTACAAAGCATACCAATAGCACCCTACTGCAACTTTTACTGCTTCCTGGAAAGATAGACAAGGATTGATCTAGGATACAACTTTAAGCCCACTGATCATTTACCACACCCAAACTTTTTATACTAGAGATTGGTCAGAGTCTCCTTGGCGCATCATCTTGATCTGTGTGTATACATAGGACTATGTTAGTGCTTTTATTATTGTGTATTACTTATTCCAACAAATTTATTGAACAAGTTCAGATACATATGATACAAAAAAGTACCCAAAGTATTAATAACCA
Source organism: Mixophyes fleayi (assembly GCF_038048845.1). Taxonomy (NCBI): domain Eukaryota; kingdom Metazoa; phylum Chordata; class Amphibia; order Anura; family Limnodynastidae; genus Mixophyes; species Mixophyes fleayi. The sequence continues at coordinate 152,209,613 of NC_134404.1, forward strand.
ATTTTGGGTATAATTAACATAAATGTACTGATATGGCATCACAGGTGTAACAAAGAGTATGACAGTATTGAGTTTTGTTCCTAATTCTCTAGGCAACAATTAATGTTAGCGAGTATGAGAGTGACCATCGTGGTCAGGCAGCGGAATATAACAAAGTTAGAATATGATTATATCTAGATGTTAATGCCTATCAAGTAAGAAATAATAAGTAAAGAGCTCAGCTCTCCTTATCCTATACACATATAACCACAGATATCCAAGGTTCGGTGAGACTAAAGAGAGGGCACATATTTGTCTGGTAAAGAGAGACTGGGTAATCCTGGAGAAACACTCTAGTTTAGTACCAAAGTGTTTGCCTAAAGCAATCACGGAGTTGTACTCATAAGGGAACAGGTAGTATATTTATATAACATTCCCAGGTTTCAAAGAACTTAAGGGTTAATGTGCTCTTCTGAAGAGACGCCCCTAACCAATCCATCCGCAAGAAAAAGAACATTTTTCCTTTAAACAAGTCAAGCGTAGGAGGAGAGCTCTGTATCCACATGTGGAGAACAGATTTCTGGGCTGCAGCAGAGATTGCAATGAGCAGTCTTCTGCCCCCTGCAGTGATCTGCGTGTCAGGGGGTAATATACCCAGGATTGTCCACTCAGAAGTGAGCTGCAAATAATTCACCAAATCTGTCATCGCAAATCTCCACACGCAGGTTCAGAAAGCTTTAATTACGGGACAAGCCAACAAACAGTGGTATAAGTCTGCTTGGGATTCTCCTCATTTAAGGCATCTAAAGTCACCAGAGAGGCCAATAATATTCATGCGGTGGGGTGAATGTAGCCCGTGAAAGATACTGAGGAACATTTTGGTAAATGTAGAAGCTAGGAAAAGTTTAATCAAGATAGCCAATGTCTTCAACAACAGCTCCTCGGTCAATTAAAGAAAATAGCTCAACCACCTACCCAATCCCGAGTTAACCTTAGTGTCATCTAACATAGTCCACAGGAAGGCATAGTTCAATGAATATACTCCTTTTGTAGAGGAAGTGGCTAACAATAGGGTATTGAGGGAATTGAGCCCAGGAAGATAGACGTTGATTTTTTAAGGTTCACCTCAAATCCTGACACCGAGCCAAGTTCCTCAATTTTCTTCAACAGAGAATAAAGACAAGACATTAGGTTTGAGATATGAAGTAAGGTAAGATATCATTGGCAAATGCCGTAATTATAGTGCATTCCCTGCCAATCGGGATACCCTTCATCTGTGGCTATTGCTGAATAACTCTCAACATTGGGTCCAGAGATGTATTGACCAGCAAAGGGGACAAGTGTATTCCTTTTAATTTTTTACCACAGAAATAATAAAAATTAGCTTGGAACACTAAAAAAATGTATCTGTTGCAAACAATCACAACAAAACAATGACAGCGCGAATGTGAGGCATCCAGTGGGTAATATGAACCACTACTTTACAAAAGTACTTATTAAATATAAATTCTACACCGATTGCAAAATATAAATAAAATCAACATATATTATAAAAATACATAAGATCCCCAATAATAATCTGAAAGTATTGGTAATTAAGCCAATGATAAACAGCATATAGTGTACAGAGATATCAGTATATCTTCTTAAATGACCACATGTATAATAGAACCCTATTACAATGTCTCTTAGACTGTGAATGATTCAATCACTAAAAATATACACTCCACTCTGTTGCAAACAATGTATACATGGAAAGAAAACAAAACAAATCGAACCCTCCGTGTGCATGTGAGAACAGAGAGCACAGGGAAAGCAAATGATATCTGGCCAGATGTGTTGCCTTTTTTTCTACAACTCTAACGTCTAACGTATATAATTTTATTTACATTAGTAACCAGTCCACAAGTCTCTATAAAATCTAAGTAAATGATGAGTTAAAAAGGAAACAAGTTGAAACAATATTATTCAGTACGTCTAGGATAGAAACTCTGCAATACATTACATAGAAAAGATGTTAAACTACAAAATAGTTATGCTATTCAATATTTTAATAGTTTACTACAAGAAGTAACATTAAAATAAAGCTTCATAATTAAAAGATATTGGATCACAACCTTGGCAGCATGTTAGGCCATATTTAACATTTCTTTGAAAATTACGTAGCTTGAATAGATTACTAAATGATAAAGGGTCTACTGTGTTCCTACCACTGTGCCCTTGCTGATATTTCTTGGCACGTTATTATTTTCCCATATAAAAAGGGCATTCTTGGCTAATAAAGCATTTCCTTTGACCTTGTCTTGCAGGGCTTCCAGGATACTACAGAAGTGATGACCTGAGGAGTGTGTCGTTGGGGTTTATCATAAATTTCTTGCTGGTCTTAAAACTTGGCCAGTTGGATTTCTGCCCAGTAAAGTATTTGATGAAGCAATTGTTCATAGAAGGAACAGATGGGCACACAGCTTATATAAAAGAACTGCAGGAAAGTCTAATTACAGCACTTCCTTTTGAGTGTGGTTTAACTATATGTCCAGTTTAGAAATGCATGCAGCGAACACAAATGAGAGCATAGAGTATACTTTATTTTATCAAGACATTATTTCTGCATTTAATGAAAAAATATTCTAGTAATATATCAGCTTCTCTCGCTCATTTAATTAGTAAAATTAAACACTTTTGTTTCTTCTATCAGAAAAAAATATTTATTAGCAAAAAGAGATACTTTTTCACAAGTACCAACTAAAGTCTATGCTTTAAAATGTTTCCAGTGTGAAACTAATTACACAATTGGTCAATAAGATCAATTCGCTGTGCACAGTCAAGGGTACTCAAAAAAAAAAAAGCAATATAGAAGGTTGCAAAGCTGCAGTTATAGTACATATTGAACAAGTTCAAAGGAAAGAACAAACTTGATTACTGATTAAAAGTGAACCATAGATTAACTAATACTGTAGATTACCCATTGATTTGCATACTGTACATTTTGACCTTTGCGTAGAGGCATTCTAGCTGCAACTAACAGGCAGTGGACATAGATGACTGTACCTGTGGTAAAATACTCCTATTTTACACAATGTGTACTTCCATAGAATGCATAGTAAAATTGCTGACGATAAACATTTCTAACTTATGTGGAGAAACTGGGAAATTGCTATATTTCAGAAAACAATATATTAAATTTCCTCTACAACCATAAAGGAAGGACCTGTATGCTACACTGATCACCAGGAAAGAGACTGTACTTTATACTAGCCACCAATAAAAAGGATCAATATTGTGTGCAGACATTGGGAAAGTGATAGTATCACTTACCATAATGTCATCTGTATAGTGGTCATCGGCTAAATACTCATTATTATTAGAAACGGGAAAAACTGTGGCAAAGGTTTGTGACAATTGAGTTTTGCAGCAGAACAAGCGGTTTCGCAGAAGTACAAAGTTCTGGTAACACAATCTTAAGTTCCAAGTCAGGACCAAAGCATGCCCAATTCCATGTCTAAATGTGCAACAAAGCAAATATTTCCCATAACAGTTTTGAAAGTTTCACCCATCTCTACTCCATATACTACAGTACTGCACTACAGCACTCTTAATATACAAATGTTTTGTGAAGAACAAACACATCTCAGTCTGCGATAAGTATCAATGCTTTCACATAGCATATGTTCTGTAAGAATCAAGGTTACAGAGGTTTCCTCTCTTACTTAATGTGGTCTGTGATAGCAGTTGCCCTTTGGGATCGCTTAATTATTTCAGTACACCAAATTTTATAGGGTGTTGTAGTCGATAATAATAATAATAAACTCACAATTGTATGAAATGCGTAGTTTGCCACAAATCAACTATTTAAGTGGACTCTAAAACCACACAGGGGGTATACAGTATAAAGGGAATAAGGCATAGCTACATATCTCCCAACTGTTTCTGTTTATATATCAAAGGTTGATAAAAATGGCATATTTACATGGAAATCCTTGGGTACAAATACTCGACATCCACATCTTCCCTCTTGATAAAGTGGGATCCATGGTATGTCATATATGCAGACCATATTGCATCGCCACACTCCCTCCCACCAGCTTAATGAAAACTACTTCATTGTTGCTCGTCAGCCTCTTTTGCTCATTTCTATCTTCTCCATGAGGTTACTGTTATACTTATTATTATTATCGTAGATTTGCAAGGCGCCACAGTGCTCCGCAGCACCGTACAGTAGGGAAGACAAGGACATACGCAAAACAAGACGTACGCTAAACAAGACATACGCTAAACAAGACATACGCTAAACAAGACATACGCTAAACAAGGATAGACAAGGCAGACAAAATGAATGTATACATGAAAAATAAAGGGTGTAGAGGACCCTGCTCATTAGAGAGCTTACATTCTAAAGGGAAGAGGGCACAGCTGAAACAAGAGGAGCGAGTGTGGCTTAGAGTGGAGATTGGGATAGTTGTGAGGGTGCATTAGTGTGAATAGTGTTATCAAGGATAAGGTCACCCCTAAAAAAGAAATGGGTTTTCAAAGAGCATCACTGAAATGAATGAACTTAATGCATTAAGGAATGTACATGCTGATATGTGCCATATTTTGTGTTAATGTGCTCTGCGCATGACCAATACTGGACCATATGTCAGAGAACACAAGTGTATGCAATTCATCTTTGAGCGCAAAGGACACTTATGATGTGCCATGTATGCACAGTAAGGGCATGCCAAGCTCGTGCACACGCAGCAGCACCTGATTCAAGCTTTGGCATGTGTTTCTTTGTCATAACCCTTGCACCAGCTACAGGTCAGGTGTAAATGCCAACTGATACTGATGACGATCACGTATGCAAACTAAAACGATGTGCAGTCAAGAGCAAATGTTAAAAATGCATTTTAAGTAAACATTAACATGAGGGGGGGTATATTTTTATAAAAATATTATTTTCATTAATGACTATATTATTAACAAGTGACAATCACTGAATACATTTTTTTGCACATATGCATTGTGTGCATCCAACAGTGCGTTGTATCGGTTTTAAAACGGCAAGTGCCATATAAGCAGAGTGTACCTAGAACCGTATTCAAGAAGAGACATTTCTTCAGATCGCTGCTAGTTGAATACGGACATGCATGTGTCCGAAGTATGTGTGGTTTTTTTAAAACAAAAGCACAATACGTTCGCTTGGCGCGCCTTAATGAGTCAGGCCCAATATGTTTTCACCTCACCCCCTCACTCTCCCATGCTTAGTCATTCACTTTTTGATGTTAACCCTTTATATTTGTTGTTATTTGTTAAATGCTTTGCACAAAATTTCAATAAAACGTTTTAAGTTAAAAAAAAAAATGTTTAGCCGGCAAAATTAAACAGGATTTTAAATCTATTACTAGAATTCAAATTGAATAGTTTGAAGCATTATTGCTTCTCTAGCAACTTCCATGAGAGAGACAGTTTGTTTAAAAAGTAGATTTCACCTTTTAGTTATACAAGTAACACTATCCTCACGCCTTTCAATGTACCCACTGACAAAGTAGCATTGCACCTTTCATATCCCCCCTTTCTTTGTAAGGAATGTACCACCCATAGGAAATATAGTCTGGAAGGTCAAAAATCTTAATTTTCTTTTAAAGAGGAGATAACTGACAAAACACGACATATTTTTAAATGAAATAAATGAAAAAAGGAACTGGCAAGCAGCCTCACTAAATCTACTTACCGATCATGAAAACTTTATCATGGTAACAATGTGCCTGCATTGGAACTCATGGGACAACTAAAACTACCCAGACGAAAGCATTTGTGCTTATTTTATACAATTTCAATAAATTATGAAAGATCCAATTGTGCAAAGATTTTTTATTTTTTTTTATTTAAAATGTGAAATACTTACTTTAGCCTATACTTTAACAAATATTTGGGTTGTCCCAATGTAATTGACATGAAGGAAAGGTCTAGTTTCTCATATTTCTCCAGTTGTACATATTGCATTACAGAATTTTAATAAAACCAGTAACCACCAAAACCCCCTCCTCTCCTTTTAAGTAAAAGCTTATTAACTCATTTGTAAAAGGGAAATACAATTTTACATTGCACACACAGTAATACATTATTAATAAGCAATTCTTTGTGATGAATGTTACATATAAAAGCAATTAAAACAAAAATACTGTTATGTTTAACCAAGCACAAAAGCATTAGTAGTTCATTAATAATGTACATTAAGACTCAGGTAAGTTTGCATGGTACGCATCAACATATTAACCAGAAATATTTCAGGACAAAAAAAACTTTAAAGCATCAAAGGTCTTTAAAACAAAATGTGTAAACAACATTTAGTAGGTTTATTGGCATAGAAAAAAAACCCAAGAAATAAGAACATTTCCACTGAATGATGAGTCACACTAATCAGACTAAGCGCTTGTGATAAAGCCAACACATGATTACTCCATCCAACAGGGTTGTTAAAATATGGAGTGACATCAACTGATTTATAATTAAACACCCGGGAAAGGCAGACAATATATACGCTGGTGTTAACGTATGTCAGTACATTCTATCTGCCTTGCTGCCATGACAGGGTGGCGTACTCTAACAGGATACTCTAACAGCCTTTCCCTGAAAAGTAGTGAAATTGCGTTGGCAAAAAGCGCATGCCCTGGGTAGATGAAGGTGTGACCAATTTTTTTATATTAAAAATATAAATGTTGGAAGAAAATATGGAAGTTTAGTGGCAGGGAGAGCCATATAATTTGAGTGAAGTAACACTAGAGAATAAGCCAAGTATAGATAAATTAAGGAGTCAATAGGCAATCTCATACACCTTATGATTTGCCAAGGTATCCATGCATACCCCCCACCCCCCTCCCTACCAGCAGAATAATGATGCTTTCATTTGATGCGAGAATAAAACACAAAAACACATGACAGGCCATTGATATAATTTAATGTCTTAACTGTATAATACAGTTTCTGGGGGTAAAATATAGCACATTTGGCAACTAGTCGGAGAAACTTACTGTATGAAATAGCATTATGGTACCAAATAATTTATAATAGGAAATAGCAATTATTATTACCACTTATAGATACTAACAGTAATAAAAAACATTTACCAAACAAATAGGAAATTAGAGGCTATATGATTCAGTCACAAAGAAATGTTGGTTTGCTGATCAGTAGATTAAGTATCGAAAAAGGATAAATCTGTTTTGTGTGAAGTGTGTAGAGGGGTGGTAATATTTTTAGACAAGGAAAGAAATACAAGTTGGAATTAAGTTTTGTTAATGGCTAGCTAGTATAGTATAGTTAATATAAGTATTTTTTATTGGCCAGTATGTTGGAGATTATGAATACATCAATTAAAGTTTTTCCAGTATCTTAAGTATGATTCAAAGATCACATTCAGGTAGCAAGCTTTAAGGGTAGGGTTTAATGGTGTATTGTCAACAGAAATAGAGATGTCCGGTAAGCAGCTTCTGTTGGTTAGTGGGAAGATTAAAAGTCAGTTTTTGAAAGACTGAATTTGAGGGGCGAGAGGACATCCAAGATGAAATAGAAGACATACATTCAGTAATTGGGGTCAACACAGATAGTGAAATATCTGGAAAGCATAGATAAATTTGGATGTCGTCCACATAGAAGACTGCAAACCAAAAGGTGCTTATTAGTCTTTCAAAGAGAAGGAGAATTAGTACTACTGCAACTGAGAGAGAAAGCAAGGATGATATAGAATATGTTTCCCTATAAGATCCCTACTGCTGCTTCTGCTGGAATTAAAACCTTAAATGTACTTTTCCCTTTTGAAGAACATATATGTATATGTGTTACCTATAAAATATAAATAACTGATACTCCCCAAACCCCAATGATGTTTTATCAGCTCTAATTTAGCAATATAAATAGGCTGTAATATGGTGTCTCATCAATTCAATTTATAGCAATTACCATATAAATAACGGTTACAATCTGCCCAATATATTGAAAGATATATTTTTTTCAGAGATGTCTGACCACTAATAACTTAAATCACTAATGTCTCTTCAGAGATGTTTTACCACTGTTACATGACTAATATTTCCATATATATTTATACATTAAGAATCAATTCATCAATTGAATTAAACCTCTATATGTGATTAATAACCCAATAGTGCTAAACAGTGTATTACCAAACTGCAAATGAATGTGTGTATTACATCTAAGAATGCAAGGAACTCACTCTGCATTAGTAAACAATTTCACAATTTAATTATTGTAAAATGATGTAGAAAACATTTCATTTTAAATATATCACAACATAATTAAAATTTTACAAAACAATCAATTAATAAACAATATGAGACAATCAATGCTCATGCCTATATCATATTCTCTAGAACAATCATAAAATAAGGCTAACTATACTTTAGATTGAACAGATTTATAAAAAGTTCATTCATATAGATGCATTACTGCTAGTTAGTGTTTCAGTCACCTTTGTAACTTCGGGTTACAAATTCTGCAAAAATAATTTCACAAATATAAAGATCACATGTCCAATAGTAAGTTTAATTCATGCAAGTGTGAATTGTGTGAAAAATGTTGCTTTACTAGTATGAAGGTATCAAGGGATCCAATGTGTGCAGCATACCTCTTGCCATTAGATTACTACAGCCTGTATTTTTTTTTTATATATTTCCATTCCTCCAGTGTCCACTGGTAGGTTCCTTTGCCCATTGCAAAAAATAGTCTCACTTTTGGCTAACATACCAACATGCCAAGGTACCACAAGCTGTGCAATATCACACTTTCTGCAATAGTCTATGGGGCATATTCAATTGTTTATTTTTTCCCCCGCGGAAAAAGTAAACAGGTTATTACGGTAATTCTACTAAGATTAGTAAGCTGAAATCCAGCGAGAAAACTACCGTAATAACGGTATTTACGTGCACTGTTACCGTAATGACGGTAATAGTGCGCGTTGCGCGATTTTTGGTGTTTTTGCCAACAATTGAATATGCCCCTATGTGTGTGACTATGTTAGTTGCATGTGACAAGGACAGTGTCACGGTGTGAGTATGGAAAAGGAGGTAAGTGGGAAGCCAGATTTAGTGGAAAGAGCAGGGCTCCCCAAACCATATTTGAAGAGATGCGAGTTGTGAGAAGATGGACAGTCACCTAATTATACATCCATCTGCTCCTCGTCAGTAAAGATCACACTTGGAGAGTGATCCTCTCAAAAATACTGTCACTGGATTATTCCCCATTTTGGGCATCCCTTTCATGAAAAACATATGATTATCAACATATCTACCCCTAAGGATAAATATGGAATAGCTGGGTTAGTTGGATTTTACTTCAATGTTGACCACCATATTGTGTACAAACAACCCTTATACCAGCTAGCGGATTTACTTTTTGTATTTCTAAGCATAATAAAATGCCAGCTGTACGGATGTTTCTCGGGGACTCTAAATGTGAAACTATGCTGTACTGGTATGCCTACACATGGCCTAGACTAATAGGAATAACCTTGGTCATTATACCAATGCAGAGCCCTGCTATCCATCAAAGTGGTACGAAATGTGTTAACTGTGAAATACTTGTGGAATAATGAGCTACCTGTTCCCTCCTATTCTGGGAACAGTAAGTTAGCATCAACTGAAGCCCCAGCCACAATACAAAAAAATGTAAGTGGGTAAAAACAGGGGGATCTCTTCATCAAAGGGACCAAACCTCCTCTACCCCTTGATTAAGTGACCATTGTTTCACCATGAACCAAACCAGAGCAGCAAACACCAACTCAGCAGATGGGGACAAAGTGGTGCTGCTTTACATCAACTCCCCCATCCAACCCCTTAGGCTATCCTAGCCAATCAACTTCTATGGGAACATGAAATAAGGTTGTAGGGTGGAGTTCCATTCATAGGAATTTTGGACTGCTAAAAAATACGCCTGGTGTGTCCCAGTTTGAGAAGAGCATGGTGCTTTGGCGTCTACCAGCTCTGCTGTATGAATGCTATATGAACGCAAGATGTGCTTAAAACTCTGGTTCGGCAATCGCCACTTCATCGTGAGAATCTCATGGATCTGCCTGTCTGATGAGCCTATTGGAGTACGGAGACTGGAATTCAGATTTCTACCTGATAAAGAGCCATAAACAAGTAACAATGGATATAAACATACCAGTGCCTGCCTCTGACTTCTAAAAATACAATGACAAAAATGTCAATAGAGCCTCAAAAAAAAACCACACTAAGTAAGCCGTCTAATATATTCTACTCTTGATAAAGTTCTGTTAAGGAACGAAACACGTTGAATGACATTGCTTTGACATCAATTCTCCTATTTTATATGCTGTTGTATCTGTCTTGTATTGGCGCTGCCATGCCCTTTTCATATGTGAGTACTACTATGTTTATTGCTCATTAAAGTTGATTTCTACTGACCACTCTCCTTGGCTTCTTTATTGCAGCATCACTTGGTACTAAATAAATGAAAGCTAGAATCTGATTGGTTGCTATAGGCAAAATTCCCACTTTTTCAAACCCGCAGCTTAGTAAATCTAGCCCTAAGAGTGAGTTTCTTTATTGAAGCGCTGCCCTTTATTAATATTTGTAATATATTCTGTAAACAATTTAATACTACAAACACAAAAAAACCCAATATTAATAACAATCACATGGCAAATAACTGTAGGTTTGAGATACAAAGTAACAGTGTACACTAATAGGATAGTATATAGCAGCTGCTGAAGCTATTCTAATACTCCATATATAAATGTATAGCCAAATAAAAACAACAATTTGAACAATTTATGAATACATTTAAATTCTAAAATGAGTATAATGAAATGAAAAACAGCTTGGCTAGAACACTGTTAACAGCTTGCCCCCAAGTTCACCTACAGCTTGGAATGGATTTTGGAAACATAGCATTACCACAGTGGACTGTATGTATTAGCGATAACCCCACCAACTGCCTCAAGACCGCATTTTCACTTACTGCTTGGCCAAGCCAAGTTATTACAACAAATCTTAAAGCAGTTAAGAGTATATGGAATTTAGGATGCTGTGGGAGTTTTGAGGAATGAGCGATTGTTCTGGCTAATGCAAATGTCTGTTTTATACAGTTTTGCTATTGTTTTACCATCTCCCAACATTAGTCTCACTGGCAGCAAAATGAGGCATGGCCATGGCTCGATGGGGGAATGGTAACAACTTTACAGGGTGTGCCTAACATTTTTGAAGTGCAAGGCTGACCCGTACCCCCCTCTCCTCTGTACACCATTGTGGTTTGTCTTATTCTGTAATAAAGATACCATTATGACGTTCTACTCTATTGCATGTGTTATTCATGTACCCTAGATACAGGGATTACTCTGAGAGTTTAGATGCTAACATCCCAGTATGCTGTGAAGTGTGCTGATGTTTCAAGAGGCAATGACCTTTCCACTGTTATGTTAGTGAGTGTAGGGGCACACCTTGCTATGTTGATGTGTTTGGGGCAGTATCATGATGTGTAGAGAAGAATGAAAGCAAATACAAAAGTGGAAGCTGCTCAAATCAATTTATAGGCCATAAGAATGAAAACAAGAAGCAATAGACTAGAGTTAGATATTGCAGGAGCAGGATTTCTTGCAGAATAGAGAAGGAATATGAGGTTCCGGTAAAAATGCTTTAAGAGGAATGTGGTGTCAAACATCCAACTTGTTTAATCTCTATTTGATAAAGATACACAATGATTTTATGGTTTAGCCATTTTTTTTATTTTTAAAACAGTTGTCAACTTTGGCAAATTCCTCCTCTAAGTGAATCCTATGCAGTAATTCACTCGTGTCTTCCTGTGTTCTGTTTGCCTGTCTGGTCTGCTCTATGAAACTGCTTCACAGTTGTATGCACACTTTTACAGACCAGAACCTGAAACAGTAATTCCCCTGTTTCTGTTAGGCAACATATGCGCTCAGTCATGTTTGAGTCGGTGGTAGTCACTTCTGCGACTACAGTAAATCCAACAGCAGTTTGAGCAATAGGAGAAGTGCGATTTTCAGGTGTCTGGCCTGGAGGGGAGAATGACTGCTTTAAATGACTATTACAAACAATTCCGCAGAATGAACATCCCGGCGCCTGCAAATCATGTCAGGTTAAAGTGCGACCTAGACATTCTCGCTATTAAGGTGGTCAGTTAAGGAAGCGCCGCCTCTACAATGTAGACTAAACAGTGTATATGGCGCCACAACATCATACATAGAGCAAAAACAAAACAGACAACATACAGGGCAGTACAAAAACAAATTGCAGTGATGGAGAGCAAAAGCAAGGGAGTAGAGGAGAACCAAGGGCAAGGACTAAGGGTGGAGGTGGAAAAGTGAGACTGAGGAACTGAAGGCAGAAGTAACAGGAGGATGAGGACACAAGGGTTAGAGGGTCTTGCTCGCGTGAGCTTACAATTTAAAGGGAAGGGGCAGACTGACAGGAAACACAAATTGGGGAGCCAGAGTAAGGGAACTGTAGTCTGAAGACTGATATGAACAAGAGAGGGTAGTAAGAGGAGCGAAGGAAATATAGTTGTGAGGTATACTACGATAGTGAAGGAGGATCATGAAGACGGGTAGAGGAGGGTAAGGCAGAGGTTAGACAGAGGAAGGGTAGGCTTTCCTGAATAGGTGGGGTTTAAAGGAGCACCTTGAAGATTTCCAGGCTAGGTGCCTGACAGACTGAGGTAGACTGTTCCATAAAGGGGCCAGGGCAGAATGGAAGAAATCTTGAATACAGGAGCAAAATGTGGTAACCCGATGGGAGGTAAGGTGGCGGTCATTGGTTGACCATAGAGGGCAGGAAGGTGTATAAATGGAGATAAGGTTGGAGATGTAAGGAGAAGTTGAGTTAAAAAGCGCTTTGTAGGCAAGTGTAAGGTGTTTGACGAGAATTCTGGAGGATCAAGGAGGGAGTTGTTAGACAGGCAGGTAGTGACAAGCTGTTTGAGCAGTTTAGAAGCAAAAGGGATGAGAGAGATGGGGCATTAATTGGACAAGGTGGTAGTGTCAAGATTTTTTTTTTTTAAGAATGGGTAAGAGTGGGGCGGAAGGAACACATAGGATGATGGTTGGAGGGCAACGGGGGGTGTGGGTAAGGGCGGAGGGGTATGCAAGAAGAGGGAAGAGGAGATTTAGTTTCTGATTGCATCTTTTTTGGAGGTGAAGAAGGTGGCAGAGTAGATGGTGGAAGCAGAGAGCAAGGAACTGAAAGTGGCAAAGAGGCGACAGGTTGGATGACAGAGATTTGAAAAAGGATTTTTTGGCTAGGGAGAGGGCAGAGCTGTAGGATGAGGATGAACTTAAAATGAAGAAAACCTGCCATGGAACGAGACTACTAACTAATATAAGCATTTAAAACACTTTTAGTAATTTTAGTATTCTTAAAGTTCACAATCACCCTACTACAACACATCCATAATTCTAATGCAAATAAGTGATGCATATCAAATATGAAGGCAACAAAAATGTGTACTGTATAACACTGTTACTCCTAATAAAATATCATTGCATTTCAATATTTTTTTTCACAATTTCAATAGCATTAACTTCTATTTTATTTAGTACATGCCCAAGATTACTGAACCAAAACGCATTATGCTTAGCAATATTGATTACAATACTAATTTTGCTAAGTAATTTCAGCTTACAAGACATATATCAAGTTTAGTTCTTAACAAAAGTGCTGAACTAAGATAAACATCAATTAGCCACAACATAAAGCATTGTTATTTATACAAGGAACCTGCATTCTGTAAATGTAGTATATACTTTAAAAAGACCAACACACAAGCTACAATTTATATACAAGTGCCACAAATGATTTGCTTATTTGCACACTCAGGTACATATATTCCAGATATATGTCATATCAATCCTGAAAAATTAATCTGAACTGTGTATCTGGCAACATTGAAGAGGGAATGGCTACAAAAAGCCCCATTCCTCTACCAAGTAAAGGAATGGCTACAAAAAGCCCCATCCCTCTACCAAGTAAAGTGCAGTACCTACTAGACTCATTACTTAAAAGGCAACAAATTGAAAAAGCAGCAGCAGCAGGACAAACTCAGATTCAAGAAGTCACATCAGCATACAATATAATATTTTATTTATCTTAGTAAAGGATGTTTTGGCTTGAGGACTGGGAATTTAAAGTGTACTTGCCTACACAGTGGAATCAGCCATTTTGTATGCTGCATCAGTATATATAGATTGTAGCCCATAATTCAGTAGGAATTGTTACACAATACATACAGGTGAAGCTTAAAAATTGGGTGTAGTACCTATTAACGGTACTGACTACCCCGACAGAGAAGACGACGACAGGAGACTGAATGGCTAGTAGAGCGACCTGAAAAAAAAACTACTTACCAGAATGCAGATGTCTTCATGGAACAACTCGTTGTGTTGCGGACTGTGCAAGATGATGTCATCACAAACCGTGACTTGTCTTAAAGACGCGATGGACGGACCCAGCTGTCATTAGGGTAAACCCTAACCCTAATACCCCTAAAATAATACTTGCATGACATCAATGACATATATGACATTTTTAGTATATATTAGACTTCATTTGTTTTAGTATTTTATATGTATACGATGAACTACCTTAGTTGAAAGATCAAGGTTAGTTGACAAGTCACAAGATTAACCTCAATATTTACAATTAATTAATGGACTCCAACACCTGTGTTCACTAAGGTGTATATATAACGGACATTTGTGGACTTATTATTTAGCTTCGAGAAAGTGCTGATCTAACATTCATAAAGATACAGTAAAGCAAAAGAATCAAAATTACTATAAGGTTGTAACTTATTTATATATAAAATAATGTGTTGTTTCATTTTACTAATCGAAATATACAGAAACCATAACATAACGTATGCTTCCATAAATGGTCATCTTCCATAAAAGAGCATAAATATGACATAAGAACATCAAATGAGTTGTTTAGTATTCATACCCATATTCAGAAAATCCAACCCGAAACAGAGAACTAAACTATACTTAGAAATTACTCAATTGACACAGTTGTGATCTAAACTATACTTAGAAGTCACACTAGTTTACACTAGACATACCAATAAATAATACTGTAGATATAACTACTATGTCACTTGTGTTAAAATATTCTCTATCATTTTATTCAGATCTGGTTACAGTAATCTACGAAGAACTTTTATATTCTGTTTCACAAAGAGCAACATAAAAAAGCACCTAGGGAATAACGTACAATTTACTTTGAATAAATGGAGGGGCTAGCTAATGCCAATATCATTTAAATGTCATTATTGACAAAATCACAACTAGATTAGCAGCAATAAGATAAGCTTTTAAGGGCATTTTTACACACCCAAGGAGACCTACAGCAGGAAAATGTGTTACGGTAGGGGCTACTATATTTTGCCCTAGACTCTGATTTCCATCAAGGTATCACAGAAGCCTGCCCTGGGATCAAACTGCCCATGACCAACTGAAAGACAAGTCAGCTACATGTCCTACAATCTTTTAGGGTTTCTTTCACCAATTACCCTTTCTTTCTCCAATTAAATTGTGGGAGTGGAAGAGATCCGGTACAAAGATTCACAGTTGTGTAGTGTACAGGGCCCCCACCTAGACCCTCCATCTCTAAGGGGCATATTCAATTCCGATCCCGATTCGCAGGATCGCGCCGGAACGGCCGCGAACGGCCGCGAACGTAATCCGCGGTACGAAAATCCGCATTATTGCGATACCGTATTACTGGCACTAGTGCGCATTTTCCACAGTAACGCGCGTTACCGCGGATCGGATCGGAATTGAATATGCCCCTAAGTGTGTCCATTCTGGAGGTTTCCATGCCTTGTTATAAACACCTCTCTGCTGAACTATACAAGACTCGCAGAGCTGGATGTCCAACGCACTCCACTGCTGGGAATTTTCAAAGCAAATGTTTCAGATAAGGAAAATGAGAAAGGCAATGGGATTTGTGCAGTGTGAATGAAAAAGTATTGGCATTATGGCAAAGGTGTATAAGTATTACTATGGCAAAATCATAAGGGCACAATGCTGGTACAATAATGCGCAAATGACTATTTTCAGTTCTGTTTATCTCTCTTTAAAATTCCAAATATACTAATAAAAGATTGCTGCTGCAATCATTTCTGCTGTAGATTTCCTGGCATGAAAATATTATTAGAATGTATTATATTGGATATACTCCATATGTCTAAATATAAATAAAACTGCTAACTAAGGCATTTTCTTAAGCTGTGAAGAATTATTCATGTAGAGTCATTTCTAGTAGTCTCCTACTGAAAGTACAGATTGTCCAAACAAGTTGAACATAGGAGGTGCATTTGACACCACTAACTTAGGCAGCACGGTGGTGAAGTGGTTAGCACATCTGCCTCACAGCGCTGGGGTCATGAGTTCAATTCCCGACCATGGCCTTATCTGTGTGGAGTTTGTATGTTCTCCCTGTGTTTGCGTGGGTTTCCTCCGGGTGCTCCGGTTTCCTCCCACACTCCAAAAACATACTTGTAGGTTAATTGGCTGCTATAAAAAAAAATTGACCCTAGTCTATGTCGGTCTGTGTGTTTGTTATGGAATTTTGAACTGTAAGCTCCAATGGGGCAGGGACTGATGTGAATGAGTTCTCTGTACAGCACTGCGGAATCAGTGGCGCTATATAAATAAATGACGATGATGACGATAACTTCCAGCATAATTTTGACATGAAACACACATCCCTACACTGGGCTGCTTGGGAACCCTGCACCCTTTACTAAGTCACTATGTGGCTTCCAGCTCGACTCCACTGCCTTCCTCAAACCATGACACTGCTCCTCTTACATTCTGTCCTCACAATAAGTGAAGTGGACAGATCACGGTCTCCCTCAAGAATAGCACACATCTCATACAATACTCAGTGCTGCTGTGAACATTTCAACTATCTGATTGATGGTGGCTGAGTGGGCATCATGGTGGCTGAGTGGCTAGAACTTCTGTCTCACAGCACTGGGGTCATGAGCCATGGCCTTCTCTGTGTGGAGTTTGTATGTTCTCCCCATGCTTGTGTGGGTTGATTCCGGGTGCTCTGGTTTCCTCCCACATTCCAAAAACATACTAGTATGTTAATTGGCTGCTATCAAATTGACCCTAGTCTCTCTCTGTCTGTCTGTGTGTGTTAGGGAATTTAGACTGTAGGCTCCAATGGGGCAGAGACTGATGTGAGTGAGTTCTCTGTACAGCGCTGCGAAATTAGTAGTGTTATATAAATAGCTGATGATGATCTACCACAGGTAGTTACATAGTAACATAGTTGATGAGGTTGAAAAAAGACACCAGTCCATCAAGTTCAACCTATTTTGGATCTCCTGCGATCCTGCACTTATATTTGAAATTAATCAAGAGTAAGCAACCGCCAAGCTGTTTCAATTTTGAAAATCCCCCCAGACTCAATATTGCAATCCAATTTTTACCCTATATCCACTACTACTTTATTTTAAATTAACGGTCGTATCCCTGGATACACCTTTCCGCTAAAAATTTGTCTAACCCTTTCTTAAACATATCTATTGAATCTGCCATCACAACCTTCCCTGGCAATGAATTCCATATCTTGACTGCCCTTACTGTAAAGAACCCCTTCCTTTGCTGGTTGTGAAATTTCCTCTCCTCTAACCTTAGGGGATGACCACGTGTCCTGTGTATGGGCCTTGGGGTGAAAAGTTCCCATGAAAGCTCTCCGTATTGACCCCTAATGTATTTGTACATAGTAATCATATCTCCCCTTAGACGCCTCTTTTCTAAAGTAAACATGCCTAAACTGGCTAACCTTTCCTCATAACTTAATGACTCCATACCCTTTATCAATTTTGTCGCCCTTCTCTGAACCCTTTCTAGTTCCAAATTATCTTTTTTATAGAGTGGTGCCCAGAACTGTACTGCATATTCAAGATGAGGTCTTACCAACGATTTATACAGCGGCAAAATTACACTGTCTTCCCTTGCATCTATGCCCCTTTTTATGCATGCCAATACTTTGTTTGCCCTTGCAGCTGCTGCTTGACATTAAGCACTATTGCTAAGTCTACTGTCTACGAGCACTCCCAAATCCTTTTCCATTATAGATTCTCCTAAATTAATTCCATTTAATTTATAGATTGCGTTCTTGTTTTTGATCCCTGAATGCATAACCTTACATTTATCTGTGTTAAACCTCATATTCCATTTAGCCGCCCAATCCTCCAGTTTATTTAAGTCCTTTTGTAGAGAAGCTACATCTTGCTCTGATTTTATTACCTTACAGAGTTTAGTGTCATCTGCAAAAATAGAAACTTTACTCTCTAAACCATCACCAAGGTCATTAATAAATATATTAAAAAGGAGTGGTCCCAGCACGGAACCTTGGGTCCCAGCACGGAACCTTGAGTTCCATTACTCCCCCCTCCCCTACTTGATAACTAGGTCTTTCTGCACAAGCAGGATATAAACAATAATCCTAGTCACACACTTTAAAAACAACAATTTTGAGGTGCATTTAAAAATTACATCACTTTATTATTCTTTCATCTGGATCATCTGAAAAATTGTAAACAGACTTAAAAAGAAAACTAAACCATCTGTTTTATAGTAACTCAATTTTAATATGAAGCAATAACAAAAGAAAAAAAAAATGGAACGCCTAATTTTTGTTCCCCAATTTTCAAAAATTCCCTTAATTACTACCATGTTAAGTATTTATGAGCTTATAAATTAAAATTATTTTATACCCAGCTTGGAAAGGATCAAAACAGCTACAAAAAAACATACACATAAAAATCTTGAAGTTAGCAAGAAATTGGTTTGTTAGCTGTGTGACCTACAGCACAAGGTGCAATTAAATCAGGACAGATCAAGTGCTGGAATTATAAACTGATGGGAACAAGGAAACTCTGGAAGTAATATCAGAGTCATCTGAGAACAAGAATAAAATATATCAATCAAGCTGAAAACAGATGCTTTTAATCACGAAAAAGAAAATAAAAAATATTAATAAAATGTATAATTTGTAGAACTGTAGTATTGAGTATGCTTATACCAAAGATGTTCCCTATATATCACTAGGGTTTAGTTTTGTTTGATCTCCTCTCTTCAGATCTTGCACTGCCTTTATATCAGCAAGGAAATATCTACACATAGCTAGGCAAAAATATGATTAGACATGTTTTTTTTAAGAAGAAAACACTTGGCCTATCCCATCACTTGCAATCACATATTTAGCATTCAAGATGCATTGCAATATTATCCCTGCAACTCACTACAGGCATTCTAATAGGCAAATGTGTATTTCCCAAGACACAACAGGATATCATAATGCATTTTAAACATTTATTCTAAAAAAAAAAATCAATTTAATTTTATTTTATGTTTAGTTACAGTAAGTAATTTACAGTAGATTCAAAACCAAAGAAAATTATTTTGTAACCTTGATCTCCGTAATTAACAGCGATCAGGCAGAGAGAGATCCCAGTTGGTGTGTGGAGGGTGTTGTCTAGAAAAAATATGGAACACTATGCGACCGTAATCATGACTAGCCAGTATAATGCCTCCTTCCCATTGAGCTGTCACACTCCAGATATACAAATACATTGTAAAACCTACCCAGTCCGAACTGCTATAATATACAGCAGTCAAGAATTTACACTCAGCCCGGTTAGCTGATTTTAGCTTACAGGGAAAAACAGTGAACTGCTTTGAAGTAGGTCTTTCTTTGCATTAGTACTAAAATGTTAATTGCTCACTGTCATGTAATTATAATGCCAACCAGTCACATAACATATGTGACTATACCAAAGCGGAGGTGCTTTGGAACGTCCATCTTTTCAGCAGACATGTCTTACGCCTTCATGTGCCATAACATGACCACTAAGGAGACGGGTGGCTGACTGGCTTTCTATATGAGATCATGTTACACACTCTGTGGAAGAAGCTAAAATCGGTGATTCTATTGATAAGACAAATTACTTTTGCAGCAGCAACCATCTAAAACTACCACTCACTTGAAAATGGACAACTGAGTTATAGAAGAATTAACTGGAAAAATAATCAGCGGTGTTCGAAAACAACAAACAACAAAATAAAAAACAAAAACAGACATGTATACGTGCCATTGCGCCTTTAAAATGTTCAATGGAATAAAATATAAACTGCCAATTCTAGTTATTATATTAGTGTTTTGTTGTTGTCTGTAATATGTTGCTGTCTATGGGATAAAACTCTACACAGATGGCTACACTGACACCAACAAGTTATACAATATTAATTACATTGTTAAATTCAATTATAATTAACTGTACAGTTTTTCCTGTAACTACAAATTCATTCCATTATTCAGCGGTGCATCATCAATAACAACACACTATACCATAGCCAAGAACAGGCTCAGGAGTTGTAGTACAGTTAAGCTTTGGCGACTCTTGAGGTCAGATAAGAGTACAAAAGAAGATGAAACTCTCACTGCAGCTTGTTGACTTTTGCCCATAAATGCACACATATATTTCTTGGGTTTAGTATGGTTCAAACTGCACACAATCAATATGATAAAAAAAAAATACAAGATGAGTAGCACATCAGTTTTTTTTCTATTTCTTTTAAAATAAGACTTTCTGCAAATGTACAAGAACACCTGCTGTGCCCTGGAACATGCAAAAAAAGAGTGAAAAGCTTTTGTGAAAATGAGAAAAGTGCTTCTGTCAGTCTGTCAAGCTACATAGTTTCAGTAGTTGGTGCATGTGTGTTAGGAGTACTGCACAGGCACAGCAAAATGTTGGAACATCAATAAGTTGCAGATTTCAAAATAAAATTACTTACACCCTCATAGTACAGTCCTTTAGAGAGAAGGGATTTAAAATGAAACACACTGTGGAAAAAGTATATCTTGCAAAAAGGGAAAAAAATGCAGGATTGAATAAAAAAAAAATAGAATAATGTAAGTGGCATTCAATTTACCACATGTTGGAGCTACTTTGCTTATATACTTCTATTTGCTTGAGCAATTACACCAGGCATGCTTAAATCTGCAATCTAATTTGACATATACTCGACCAAGCAGAGGTTACATCTCAATATTAATAAACAATGTTAGCACAATTTTTGATGTCTTATTACCTTTATGAAAAAAGTGACAAGATTACTGTGGTAAACAACCAAATTACATGACATTCCATATTAAATTGGATGTTTAGCATCAGATCGAATTATAAATCTAGGTTTAACTTTAATGTGCTAACAAATATAGTGTATTAGAGAGGAGATCTGCTACAAAGCGTAGAGCAACATACAGTGTCTGTACATTGCTGGGATCAGTGCTGGATAACCAAATAGACAAGCAATGATACAAAAAATAAACAAACAAATGACCATTATGGTATGGATGACGATTATTTTTTCAAAAAAGAATATATTCTACCTGATTTGAGAAGGATCAAAGCCGCTATAAGAAATTAGTTTAATACACCCTAAATAACTTTTTTTTTTATATATATAAAAATGCAAACGTCCCACTTCACAGCACTAGATTATTTGTTATTAGCAATGACTTTCACTGACTGACTGGACTGATCTGTGGATTAAAGCTACAATTTTCATTGTAGCAGAAACCGCAAACATGCATCCAGTAAGCATCCCCTAGACATACCATGAAAAGGGAACCTAAATTGTTTCTATCCTCATAGCTATAAAATTATAGATTACATTCCCTAGGTATGTGCCATAAGTTTTTTTATGCCTCTGTTATGTCAGAAGTGTAAGAAATCACCTGCATCTCACTTTCTGCAAATTCATCTTTTTATCGACTTGGCATTGAGTGTATTGTAATAAAGGTCTGAGCAGGGAACATATTAATGTACAATATGCACCTTAGGGACTGGTAGGGAGTTAGCACAGGAAGAATTAGTACACATTTGTACTATGCCAATGTGCCTAAAGGAAAATAAAAAAAGTACTGTATTTCAACATATAAAGAGGGCTCCGAGCTGAATGTATTAAATGTAAAAAAAACATAAAATAAAAATAAAAGTTAAAATTGGTAATATTGGAAAATACTGTAGAAAGTTGTGCTCATCATGCGATTGAATAGGCCCAAAGCACACACCTGTATGAGCCCTGTTAGTGTCAGGTAAGCTAGAAGGATAGCCAAATCTTGAATATTCGCCATATATACTAGACAATAATAGATAATATTGGTAACTTAGACAATATCAAGTATACTCTTACCTTCAGGGGCATTAGCATTGCAATCTACAGAAGCGAAAGTTGAGGAATTTCCTAAACCGGTCTCTAGACTAAAGTTGCTCTGAAAAATAAATACAGAAAGGTAAAATAAAAATAAAGTCTTCAGTTGACAGAAAGTAAAAAAAAAGATAGCTTTAGGTTTTGAAAAAACAACAAAGCAAAATATACATTTTATTTTTAACAACTAACAAATAACTACTTAATACAAAGGTTAGACAATTGAAAGAACCATGCATTACCTGGATTTATAGCGTTCCACAGATATATGAAAAATCTATTTCTTTTCAAGAGGAGCAATATTTACCTGCTAGTTCCTAATAACCCCATTCATAAAAAAGCAGCCTGCAGATGTGTACTGTCATTTACGGATGATTTGTTTTAAGCAGGCCTCTTGTGACTCTGAGCTCCAGGCGGGCAACCAATTTTCAGCCTTCCATGTATTCACAGATTGAAAGGACACTTACAAGTCTAGCAAAAGTAGTCTATAAAGATGCACCTGAAGCTTGCTATTAGGGATTTCAGAAAAACAAGCCCCCAACAAACACAAGAATAATAGAAATCTGTAAAAAGTACAGAATATTTGTATATATGTTTCTTGAACAAATATTACAAATGATTCGACTAGCATAAATAAAATTACCTATTAATATTGATTATTGCTGATATAAACCATCCTACCATACAAATAACCAATGAGATGGCAGTGAATGTTCACCACCTTCAAAGCTTTGCGGTTGATCACCGACAAAGGCAGTCAGCAAGCAAACATGTGTACAACCATTTTAAATATTGCTGTCAAGCATTTATTAAATTGATATTTTACTATTAGTTAATAAAATATGTTAAGTAACCAGATGTCTATTGTAATTTACTATAAATACACTTTTTTGGAATAACCCTCTCTTTAAAACAATCATTGCTGGTTCCACCAGCCATTTTCTCACTTGACCGTTGGTTGAATAGATAAGGCTGTCAGCCATCTGGCGGGTAGTATTTAAAACTTTCAACACTAACACTAAAAGCAGCACTTTACATAAGAGTGCAGGGCCAGCATCTGCTTATTTTGCTTTTCAATATGTGTACAGCTGT
Organism: Mixophyes fleayi; assembly: GCF_038048845.1. Taxonomy (NCBI): domain Eukaryota; kingdom Metazoa; phylum Chordata; class Amphibia; order Anura; family Limnodynastidae; genus Mixophyes; species Mixophyes fleayi. Next base: position 152,232,948 of record NC_134404.1, read on the forward strand.
TCATATAGCAAATAAAGTGTAACTGGCACAACAGTGTTACTATAAATTAAAGGCAGTAGTCACTACACTGTTTTCATGGAGGTAAAAACTACGGATCTGCCAATCTCCTTATTTATACTATTCATCATCATTAATATATATAGCACCACTAATTTCACAGCGCTGTACAGAGAATATTTGTCACACACACATTAATTTTGTCAGCAGTCAATTAACTTACCAGTATATTATTGGAGTGTGGTAGGAAACTGAAGCACCCTTAGAAAACCCTTACAAATACGGTGAGAACATACATACACCACACAGATAAGGCCTGGTCGTGAATCGAACTCATGGACCCAGTGCTGTGAGGAAAATGCTAACTAGAAATGCTAACCACTAAGCCACCGTGCTGCTCACGGTCTTAGTGACTAAGTGAACCTCTATTACATTTACTTTTTCAATTAATCAATCATCTAGGAAATGGGTGGGAGATTAGTTGTCAGCACAGATGAGTCTCTCTCATACTCTGGTTCTATGCTAGAGTGCCACAGCCTTAACCTTTTCAGCACCAAAACAGCCAACGCTGACATTCCAGCCATAGCCGGTAGAAAATTACGGGAGGGAATTAGGACATTTTAGTCATGCCATCTATGATTGATGAAATTAGTATCTGTAGGTTTACTGCATTTTTTCAAAGGTGCTAAATGTTCTCAGTCTTGGTTTTAAAATCACACAATAATAATTAAACAGAAAGACATTAATACAAAGTGCTAGTATTAGATATCAAAACACATTCTTTAATTTTGTAAATTAGCATGTGGACTCCAAAAGATTAGTATGCAGCTACTGGAGTATATTAACCTCACCATAAATGTAGTTTTCTCCGCTTGATAGGGTTTAGGTTAGTAATTTCTCTCAAGAAATGAAGATTAATTACATTACCAATTAATATATATCAGTAATGTAATAAAAACAAATGTTTGTAGGAGATGCTCCTGTAACAACAAGTATATTAGGTCTAATTTAACAGTGTATGTCAGTCTTCTGGTCTTGCCCCCTTACATAGCATCAGTTTAATGGGCTGGGCTCATTCCATGAGCATTTTATATAGACACACACACTAATACTAGCTGTAAATGTAGGCACTTTCCTATGCTATTCTCATTTCTTTTAATACATGCTATACAGTTCTTTCATCCAAGTGGTCTGTAGCTGCTACATGCAGACCTCCTAACCTATCCTCTATTTCCTCCTTTCTCTCAAACTTTGAGATTGCTGTTTTTTTTGCTTTCAATTCTACATACTGTTCGAGCTTTTATCAATGTTATTAATACTTTTCTTTTTAGAAAGATCTCATTCAATTTATTATATCAACTATTATTATAATTTCTCTGTAAATGTGGACTTGCTCTTTCCTTGGTTGTGCTCTTAACTGGTATTTTTGTTAGTACATTCCCACCTCCCCAACAGCTACTGAAACTTCTGCCTGTTTACAACCCGGTCAATAACTGGCAACTAATTCCCGCACCATAGTTTAATCTCTACACCTGTTTTATCCTCACTGCAACTGAGCAGCTCAGAGACTTGGGAGGAAAATGCAAACTTGAAAAACCTTGAAATGCCTACCCCTACTTGTTTGCAATCAGACCTAGCCAAGGCTGGGCACACACTACAGTATTTTCAGCCGATTATCGGGCAATTCGAACGATAAACGACCGTTCGGCATCATATTACATTAGCGTGTACATTGCAACGATGAACGATTATCGTTCCAAGGCATCTTATCATTTCATTTGATTTTTAAACCAGGCTAAAAAGTATGTTCAACGATGGAAGGATATCGTTCCAATTCTGCAGTGTGTATGCACTCACACCATCAGAGTCCATAGATCTCTATGGAGTGTGCATAGTCACGATCTTTTTAGCCGATGGTTACAACAAATGAAGAGCACAGATCTGAAGATAAATAGTGTAAAAAGTGTATAGTGTGTACACATGAATCGGCATGCTGGTTGGGACTTTTTTTCTTCTGTAATTGGTAAAATTGTTAAAGATGTTACATTGGGAGAAATTTCTGTAGTGTGTACCCAGCCTAACTTGAAACAACAAAACTATACATAACTTAACAGTAAATCTAACGCAAACACTATGATACAGCTGGAAACCCCCTCGTCTAAACTATCGAGTTCTATATTTTCTTTCAAAGGGGGCTGACAATACCACCATGAACCAAGCCTCATTAGTTTTGCTTGTTTGGTTTAACATATACCCATGCCTGTAAAGAAACCATTGTAACTGGTTTCTGTATATAACTTTTGGTAATCTTTAAACATCTAGTTCTTCTTGTCTTCTGCTGAGTTAATAAAACCCTAAACATGACCTTTCTGATAAATTGCAATCTGAATTACACATTGCTCTATCAACTGAAATGCCCAGTGCAAGTTTGTAAATTATCTCCAGTTTACTGAATGCAAATATCACTTTTCAATCCTAATCCTTTTGTAAAACCTATGGCTATTTCCATTTGATTATACTTCTTGTTCAGACCTTCCACTCTGGCCATGTGAAACAAATCTGCCTCCTGGATATTTTATTTACATGATCACTCTCCTCTCAGTCTAGTGACATTTACTTTTCATTATAAATTTGGCTGCAGAATTGGGTTTAGTACCTGTCCTCTTCTTTTCTGTCTGTACAATCGTTCATTGTGTGCCTTTATTAGGTAATCATGATTAATCTACCACCTTTACACAGATGACACACAAATCTATTATATTATAATGCCCAAGAAACTCACATCATAATACTGAATTGACTCCTAGGGCATTTCCTTATAGCTGGTTGGTCATGGTCTTAGATAAAATGTATCCAAGACGGCATCTACCATCTTTCCATCTAAGCAAGGGCTAGTTCACCATTTCTCAATAATAGATCACACTATGCAATCTCTCTGGTTGATTTTAAATGAACAATGCTTACGGTTGGTACATAACATAGTAATTTATAGTACAACGAATTGCAATCAAATATGGAAATGTGCAGATCACTGGAGGTGAAATTAACAGCGTCTTTATGTTAAAAAATAAATAAAATCAATTTGCACAGAACATATATACTTCTATTGTGTTTAGACTCCCCTAAAACTAACATAGTGATCTCAGTGCACAGGAAGACAGATACAAGTGGAGTAAGAGACATTAGGGACAATAGTGCCTTTTTCGGTTCTCTCTTTGGCACCAGAAGGACCTAATAAAAACACAGTTGAGAACTGGAAAGGTTGTATATCATATCTGTACAGTTAATGCATTTCATAATGTGCATAGACAGTATGAATTTTGTACAGAATGTAAAAAACACAGAATCGTAACTACATATTATGTTGTCCAAGTGTGAGGAGGGGTGGGTACCGGACACATTCAACAAAAATTAAGTCTGTCTAAGACCAACTTCTCAGAAGACTCCATTCATCATATGAAATATATTCTTTTTAATGAATTGTTGTTAAAATGTTACATAAAAAAGTTGTAGCCACAATGGGGTAACCTACCCTGCAGAAACTTTCTAAAAACTTAATGCAGTCCTCTTTTCCAAAGTGTGATAAGTACTGGTACATTCACCAGACATTTCTGGGACTATGCAGCAAGTCAGTCTCCACCAGTCCGTAGCTCTGGATCCCACAAAAATGCTACAACGTGTTAAATATCTGCATCGCTAGTGATAACACCCCTTAATTCAGAATTATTGTTTGAAACCAGACTTTGCTAAACTGCAGCCAGCATGGGGTACAGGAGAGAGAGGCAGAGCCTTGGTCCTTATCCAATCCCCATAAGATAAGGAATATCAGTAAGGGTAGCCAAAGGAGACAGCACCCCACCCCACACACACCTGTACTCAGAACCCACTACTGAGAACCAGTGTGAGAAAAAAGAGCATTATTCGGAGAATCATGGATTTTGAGATTAGGATTGGCTTAAGGCTCCTGGTGCACTTTCAAGGATCAGAGGCTAAAATGGACCATGAGGATCAGATAGTCCCTTCCCGAGTCTTCCGACAGTGTGTCCATTGGAAGCGGAATGACACAGTACTGGTGCCATGACCCATTAGGAGTAAGTGAAGCTTCCATGCACTGAAGCATGCCACAGAAGGATACCTCAAGTACTGGGTTGAGGTGAACAGTATTTGTGATATAATGTGTCCCAGTATGCTGTATTACCATGTTACAGTGTGATTGCTTAATGGTTACTAAAAGTGCTATAAGCTCTGTTGGTGAACACTGTTAGATAAATGCACATATTTTTGAATTCAGATATTTTCCAGGTTGTGCAATTTGTACCCATGCTAACAATGCTAAAAGGAAAATGCTGTGGAATAAGTCTGGTAGTTCTAATCTGGTGCCTTAGTCGACCACACTTAGATACGGGTATAGTCTCCACCGGTTGGCATAGGTAAGAGAGTCAGCATAACTTCAAGTATTGTTTTAGAAGGTTTGTGTTTTATTGATTTGCGGTGCAGGGATATTTAGCCTCTTTTAGTCCACTTCATCCTAACCTTACTGGTTGCTTTGTACTATTGTGTGTAGACAGATGGAAGCATTGACAAAAGGTATTGTTCTTAGAAGGAGTACACCACTATATTCAGAAAATTTACTAAATCCCCTCCATTCTCAATAACAGTAATTTGGTACAACTCTCTCCCTTTGGACCTTCACCACTTTGTTGTATTTAACAGGGACCTGGCACTCAAAGTCAGAACTGCTGCTGATCCCGTTTCCAACTGAACGCCTTACAGCTGTGGCACCTAATTTCCCTGCTACAGCGACATTGGGGCATCGCCAAATGTGACTGGCTGCATGCAAGTGCAGGGGCCCTGCTAAATACAGCAAATGATGGAGGTCGCCCCACTAAAGTTCTATTATTGGGAAAGAAAAAAATTTAGTAAAAGGAAACCCCCTTTAAGACAAAAACAGTTCTTACCTGTAGAAGATATTTTTGGCTTCCATACATGACATATTGTGGTGCCAGGCTGTATATCATGTAGCTAGTGTGCAGCACTATCAACAAAAGGATCATGCAGAGGAAGAGAAGAGCTTGAGGTCTTGTTCGCCCCCTTCTAATCTTGTACAACTGTTAACAAATAACATGTATATTATCAAAAAGGCGTTAAAAAAGAAAGCACATTATGGGGGTGATCCAATGGAGTGTGAGGTGCCACCAAATAACGCCTCAATGCACATATTTCTGCCATTTATGGACAGAAGGCTCTGCTCATTTTTCTGCACATCTGTAGAGGATGGGATGGAAAAGAGATTTCATTCAGAACATCCGAGAGGATGTGTCTTCGAATGTTCTGGAGACACATCTCACGGAATTGAACCCCATCCCCAAGTATTTTTTTTTCATTCCTCTCTGCAAAGAAAAAGTAAAGTGCTCTCATTACCACCTCTACAAAGTCTAACAGAAATATGCCATGCTGATAGAGATATTCCATTTTCTAATATATTGGCCTCAGATTCAGCCATGTTTGGGAAAGCCTTAGTACACACTAGCTGTAAAACAGGTTCTACACTGTGAAACTGCCTACATTTTCATATCAAATGCTGTGAGCCAACTTCCTGTGACACGAGTTTCTCCACCCCTCAGAAAGCTTTAAAAATTACACACAGGGCTAGAAGCTCTCTTACCCCCACATGAAGGCTCTGCTGACTTGTAAGCATTTATGGATTTTGTAATGGAGTGTGAGGCATGAAAGGTTTGCAGAATTTATGTCTATGTACGACTGGATTACAGTACACAAGTAGTATACAACCAGTATACAAGGAGGCTAAAATGTGAAACTAAGTCATCGAGTTTCTATGGCGTTTGAATGAGATATCTATATTGTGAGATTATTTGTCTTTGTATAAGAAGATGGCTAGGATGTAAAAGTGTAAGCCGTGCATTTTCTATGCTATTTTGAATGGAAAGTAGTTTGTAATGTGAACCTTTTTAAGTAATGGAGTTTAGTCAGTTTATGCTCGAGATTACAGTGTTTGTATTAATTATAATGTGAAACTGTTTGTTTATGTGAAACAGTTTGCTAGTGCTGGATAAATGGAGTATGAATACCATGTTTATGCAGACAATAGATAAAGTGGAGGTTGATCTAACCTCATTCCTTTAAGGTGGCTGCCACTGTAAGGTAATATGACCACCATGATTGTACAAAATGGCTATTGTGTGAAATACATAATATCTTTGCTGTAACGGTAAAAGTTTCCATAAGAGATGGGTAATGGCTGTTGCAATGTATGATGAAGTTTACACGACACATTTTGGAATTTGACAGAGATGAGAGATGAAATAATATGATAATAAATGGAATACGTTTCTATGTGAGATAACTGGAGTTTATAGTTTAAGAATATATGATTTTGGTTTTATATATATATTTATATATATTGAAACTGAATAGTGAGGGATATAAATTATATTACAGGCTCATAGTGTTGTGAAATTCAATATGGAAGATTATGTTTATTTTGCTGAATTCTTAAAATGGAGGACAGCCTGAGTATGTCTCCCCCACAGTGCACCACACACACACACACACACACACACACTACGAGAGCACATCATATACCCTTCACAATAAGTAAAACTGATTCAGACACACCCTCAGACCACACAATACAAGCTTATATACACACCCTTACTACAATAGCTGACAAGTGCACAAACACAAACTGACATATATTTATAAAACAGACAATGAATGTAATGTATGAACATCTATGCTATAACATCTATAACAATAGTATAAACAAAACCTGTTGAGTTTGTATAATATACTCTGTTTACTGTTTTATGTTATATATTAGTGTTACAATTAGAATGCTAATTAAGAATTCAAAATATTTCAAATGAAGCTACATCTTACGTGCAGTCGTTATTGAAATTATATGCATAAGTTTATTATATAAATATTAGTCCTGTGGATTTAGGGACAAAAATGAATTATCTTCCTTTGGTTAAACCAGAAATACCTTTGCAAGGGGTCTGTTAATGGTAATAGTCATATATACATTATTAAATTGTCATCACCACATTTGCCAGACTATTAGACCCCATTGCCCCATGACTCTTTTACAAATGCATAGACATGTTTAGAGATATTGGAAGCACAAATTTTGAAGATGCTCAAGCACTCAAAGAGCCAACACCTATGGTGTAAAGTAATTTTAAAAAAAGTAATCAACAAATTTGAATAATAATTTTATTTCAAATGTACTCTGCAGGTGTCACTGTTTCTGATGCTGTAAATACAGATATCTAGCTATTGGACAAATTTACAGGTAAAAAGAAAATATTACTGTGTTTCATAAATCACCTCTGTGCACTGTATGCTAGAGTTCAACTATCCCTGCGCTAGCACCAATCTCTCTAAAGACGGTATGTAGGAAAGGCAGACTAAAAGCCACCTTTGTGCATAGTACTTAATATTGCACCTATTATTTGTTAGTAATAGGCTCATAGGGGCATATTCAATGACGGCGGGATCGCCGAAAATCCCGCGCTCGAAAAATATTACCGTTAATACGGTAATATCTCGCTGGATTTCAGCTCGCGGCTCCCTGAGCTGCGAGCTGAAATCCAGCGAGTAAATTACCGTATTAACAGTATTTACGGGCAGGATTACCGTATTAACAGTAATATTTTTTGAGCGCGGGATTTTCGGCGATCCCGCCGTCAATTGAATATGCCCCATATAGTCTGAATGTTACTTGGTCAACTGATATTAAACAACTTAATAAACAGTTATAACAATGTTTGCTTTATAATATACAAATATTTACCCGCATCCAAAAAAACCATACACCCATGTTTCGGATGCCAGCCATTGAAGTAAAGACAAAATACATAATGATGACTGTAATCAGGACATAGTCGAGGGGGAAAACCTGTAAATAAAAGAAAAAAAACAACTAAATATGAGAATAAATATTGTATTCTACAGAAACTGAAATCAACTGTTCTGAACACCCTTCAAACATTTTTTTTCTATGAAAAACAAAAAGTATATAAATGATCATGAGGTATTATACTTCATGTGCAGTGATAGCCAGCCATGATGACATTTGTTTATTATTGCTGCTGCCTGCCTGAATGTAATGCAAGAACCATAATGGAAACACTCTGTTCAATAACTCTGTGTTTGTGGTTCCCTTTGGATGATTTGAGGACATGCAATGGATATATGGACTCTATTACAATTACAAAAAGAAACAAAGAAAGTGTAATTGTCTTGCTTTTAAATGTGTTCATACATGATTCTGGGATTTTATTTTTACATATTATAAAAAGAATTACATAAGAGTGTAGGGAGGAGTGTCACAACAATAAAAGAAAACTTTGAGAACATATTACTAACCCTCTGCAGAACTGGAAGAAGAATATTCAATGGATTTGTAATGTTGGTGCCAAACATAATGAATCCTGTGTCGATACCAGCAGAATGAAGAGCTTTATCAAGACTACAAAAAAGAAGGTCACATTTAAACAGGAAAACACATTTTTTGGCTAATGGATGATAAAAAGTTTATTTACGTATTTAAACATACACAATGAGATTTAACGCTGAGGTACCTGGTCGAGCTTGCCGCCGACAGGAAAAAATCACAATCAAGAAGCAGCAAACATTATTTTCTGCATATGAACTGTAAATGGCTGGAAAATATCCCTGTGACTATTGTGCGTAACAAATCTAAAGGTATTAATTATTACTTTACTATGCAATTACTAAGCCAAAAAAATAGCTCTACTGGGAATACTGTTTAGTTTATAATTAACCATGAAAAATAACATTCATTCATGTGCCTTGAAAATTGGTGGATAAAGGTAAAATTAACTCCACTTCTGAGAACACCAAATGTCATACACGTTTTTGCTTATTGCACAGTCTAAAAGATTTTCCATCAATACAGCCTGTGCCTAGAGATATTTTGCTAATTTCCTGTTGACTGTGAGATTCAGTGGTGCAACATAGTAAGTTGATGTCTTCATTTAACAAACTGATGGAAATTCATCAGCTGGGAACATTCAGTGGTTGAATTGTACTGAAGTCAATACTTCATAAGTCATCAATACTGACTAACTGAAAAACTAGGGATCTTCAACGCCACTGAAATGATGGCTCCATGTAAACCTAAACAATGTGTTCTACTCTAATAATTGCCCAACTGAATGAACTGAAAATGGTGTTGTTCTCTACCTATAGCAATTTTGGAGTCGACATTGATTCACATAAATGAAGAACAGAAAAAATCAAGAGGTGAAAATGTAAAAAAAGAAGAGATAATAATTAAATTCAGGAATATTCAAACGTAGCCCTTTAACCTTACAATATAAAAATATATGTGAATTTTTCCAGAACTATTGCACTGCACCTTGATATCGTTCACCTTATACAAATATCCACATTGTATTTTTATTCATGTCATTAAAAGTTGAATGTTTAAATAATATAATGCGATTTAATTCAAGGATATAAAATTGTTATCAGTATTTTCCTTAAACAAATTGGTCGATATTTACGAAAAACTGATCCACATGTAACTATACAAAAATGTGGAGTACCCAGCAAATCACCATTTGTCATTTTCTAGTATGGTTTAGAAAATTAAGGATAACAACTGTTTAGTGGCTAAGGGTCACATCACCTTTCATGCCCAGTTACTTGAGCAGCAGTTTTCATAAATTTCCCCCAATGTGTACCCATGTCCAATCTGGAACAAACAGTTTTGGGTACGAAAGGCTTATTTTCAAAAGGTTTAGAAACTATTTGATAGCTGCAGGACAAATTCAGGTTAAAGACGTATAATCATGGCACATTAACTCTGGATGATATTTCCTGCCTGCCAAATAAGACTATAAAGAGCTTTTCCACATACAATTTATGTTCATTATGATGAATTGGCCATACTAACCCTTTCACTCCCTGGAGTATTTTATATTCCTCAAGGTCCCAAAAATGTGGCTTTTAGCAACATTCATATTCTCTTCAATTGATGTTTAGTGATTAAGAATATGAGAAGAAAGTTCAAACTTCCAACATCATTACTCAGAACATATTTAAAACTTATAAGTCTTGAAGTTAAAGCACCATGTAAAATGAATTTATTCTTTGCCTAGGTAGCATAACACTTTGTATTAAAAGTGATAAAAATACCAGACTCACAATTTTACTGCTCTCATTAGGGTTTATTTGTTAATACAGTGCAACTATTAAATTTAAACATGCTATTTTAATATAGAGATAAACTAGAAAAAATATATAATACATATAAATAAATTAAAAAACGAAGTGAAAATTGTCCGGCAACACTTATGCAGATTTTATAACATGTCAAAATACAAATAATGGTATAAATACAACCCCTCAACCCATGACATTGCCATCTCCAATAGTGACTGCATAATGTACGCAAAAAATATATAATGGGGGTGTATAATAAAGAGAGAGCAACACAAAATATTTTATATATATATATATATATATATATATATATATATATATTTATATTAATTACAGCTACAGTTAATTCCTTTGCATCTAGATACTCCATCGCGGCCATTATAATGGGTATGTTATTTTCTGGTTCAGATACAGTCAGGTTAATAAAAAATTAACCCAGACATTATATAACCCAACGTCTTACCTTCCTACACATATCTGAGTAACTGTCCATGCAGTCTCTGAAAAATATAAACATATCAAATATGGGTGAGAAACTAGGCTGCCATGGAGTATTTTGAGGAAATGGAATAAACTGTAACTATAATTCAGTATCTTTTCTCTTCACTCCTCCATGCCGGCCATTACAATGAGATGTACCCATGCAACAGCAGAGGGGAGCTTACAAAAAAAAATAAGAGATCAGCCACATATGCTGCATAATCAAGAATTTTTTCAGTGGCTGTGCAGAGAGCATGTCTCCCAATCAGAGTCTCAAAAGAAGATAAAACATCCAGAAAATAATAACTAGCAAAGATATGAATAGAGGTCCATCCATCTGCTTTCCAAAGTTCTGTCGCTGAAGCTTGAGCCCTTATTGCCCAATATGCTGCTACTGCTCTTGTTGAGTGGACCCTCAGAATTACTGGCACCTTACAACCATTTATATTATATAATTAATTATCTGATCTATCTAGCAATGGCTTGTTTAGAAGGGGCATATTCCTTCTGATGTCCTGCAGGTATCACAAAACTTTGTCCTGTGTTTCTAAATCCTCCTGTTCTGGATACATAAATAGAATTTGCCCTCACCAGGTTCGAATGCAGTTTTATTTCCTTTAAATCGCTAGGATGTGGATAAAAGGATGGCAGCAGGACTTCCCAATTAATATGGAATGTAGATACTACTTTTGGCAGCAAAGTTGGATTGGCTTAAAGTATCCCTTTATCTACATAGATGTTCCGAATGGGTTCTTTACACCACAGTGCTTGCAATACTCCAACCCTATGGGCCGGAGTAACCGCCACTAGTTGTCATCAATATCAAAGAAACCTCTTGTAATGGTTTAAAAGGATCAGTCATTAGAGTGTTGAGCACTAAATGGAGATCCCACAATGCCTCAAAATAGAGCGACGGATCCTTCTCACGATTTGGAAGAAGCTAATAATCAATTCCTCTGAAGCTAACTTGTTATCTAAGGAAACACTCAGCGCCGATACCTTGAGTGTAGATGAGGCAAATCCCTACTAAAGGAAGTCAAGGATCTGTGGAATTGTTGTTGCAGTTGGATTATTCTTAGACTCCTACTATATGATAAACTTCTCCTAAATTCTATAATACATTGTCAAAGAGTTCTTTATTCTTGCTTGTAAAATTATGTTGATTACTGGCTACAAGACTTTTTTTTCTGAGCATTTCCCACTTAAGCTCCATACCATTAAAGTTGATTGTTCTAGATGTAGAAGTGGACCTTAGTGCAGGACATCTGGCTGAAGAGGCCATGTTTGTTCCTGGAGTATCTTCCAGGCTACCAGAAACCATGGAATATGTGGCCAAAATGGAAAGACTGCTATAAATTCTGCTCTTATTTGATCTTTCTTAAAATGCGAGTAATAAGTGTAAATGGAGGGAAGACATATTCCAGGTAAAACATCCATGGAACTGTCAAAGTGTCTATTCCCTCTGTCCATGGACCTTTGTGTCGAGAGAAGAACCTGGGTACCTTGGTGTTCTTGTTGGTTTTCATAATGTCTACCTGAGGAAACCCACATTTTCCTTTTATGTCCTGGAACACTTCACACCGCAGAGCCTACTTCCCTGAATGAACTTGTCCTCGACTGAGTTAATTGACTATTATGCTCTGTTTTTCTGCTTCATGCAACTCTAAAAGTGACTTCAGATCTATCTCTAACCAATCCCTCTGCTTCTGGCACTGCCTTGGCAATTTATGAAGGCTAAAACAGTCTTGTCTGAAAATACTCTGAAGCGCTTCCATTTCAAATAAAATAAAAGTGCTGAACTGCCCTCCATACTGCTCTCATCTCTAAAACATTTAAGATTTTTTCTTGCTTCATGATCACATTCCTTGTGCTATTTGTGCCAGAAGGTGAGCTCCACAGACTGCGAAACCGCAAGCTGTCATATTATTCACTCTAGTTCTAAAGTGACACTCCGCTTTCCTTTAATTTTGGAGTTTGCCATTAATTGAAAGACTTCTTGGTTGTTCTGGACAGTGAGACGACGTGTTTCAGAGAATACTATTTGTGATCCCACAATGTGCCACCTTGCCTAGGGAATGATCCATGTTGTGGGAAAAAAAAAGGTTCCCAAACAATCGCAGTTCCTTCCTTATTCTTGGATCTTTTCTGATGGAGATACCTTTGTTTGTATGGTGTTTATCTATAACTCCAAAAACTTTTTTGCTGCGATGGGATGAGATGACTTTTCATCCTGTTAACAATCCACCATGTTCTTGTGAAAAAGCTTTCACTTGAGTTGTCCTGCAGTTGACCACGTGCTCTGAATTACCCAACTAGGATATTGTCCAAAAAAGGCCATATAATGACACTTTTTATTTATTTTTTTGTTAAATTCAGCACCAGAGTTACTAGCACATTGGTAAAAACTCTCAATGGATGTTGACAGGCTGAAAGCAGGCAAGTGGACTGAAAAGTGCTGACCCAGAACCTGAGGAATTTCCTATGATGAACTGTAACAGAGATATGAAAATATGCATGCTGTAAATGTATGGATGTGAGAAAAACCACTTTACGGATAGCCCTGAAGAAAGAATTCACAGATTCCACACAAAAGTGTATGGCACTGACAAACCTGTTAAGCTTCATCAAACCCAGAACAGTGTGAAAGGCAATTTACAGTATTCTGACGAGGAAGAGCCTGGGATAAAAACCTGTGCTCTGTTTACCTTAAGGAAGTTTGTAGACTATTTTGTAAGGCTTCTAATTCTGCTGGGATTGATGTAGTCTTGGATTGAACAATGAAATTTCCCTGATGGAACTGTATATGTTTCACAACGCGCAAAACCCATTGATCTGTGATAGAGTGGGTGCATATTTCTGCATATTGTGCAATTCTGTCATCGACTGGCGTTCTATGATTTATCCTCCCATCTTTCAGTCTGAATAATTGAAAGGACTGTTTATATAGCAGGCCTATTCTACCTAGTGTACTTCCTTCCTGGCCTATAACTCCTCACTTCTTTGAAGTGTGCTGAAATGAGGAAGAGTGGAGGTATTTTGATCTTAGGTCCTGTGATAAGTGGTTAGATTTACATTGAGATAACTTCTGTACCATGGTGTAGTCTCTGAACAGCAGAGATATTGGCTAGACTATTTTTCGACTGAGTGTCTGCCACCCGAGGGTGTAACCAGAGGTCTCTCCTAGGCACTAGTGGTGTCCAAAAATGCTTGACACAAAAATTCTATACCTCTGCATAACCCCAATACTTTTTAACATGCCTGTTTATCTTCTATTGGACAGCTGAAAATACTGAGTACTACTTATTGAACAAAAGACCCTTACAAACTTGGCTGCTAAAAGTTTGTCACAGGCTCCAAAATTTTATGTTTTTGTACTTTGTAGTCCTTATTTTCCACGGGCTCTTTAAGAGTACTAATAGGACAGGTCAGCTAAGGAAAAAAAAATGTGGGAATATTCTAAAACGCCTTCTGATCTCATGAATATTGCCTTTTTAACACTGAAAGGAGGTCCGGAAAACGTCAAAAACATAATCCAGTCTGGCAGGTTGACAGTGAAAGTGTAATGGTATGAAGGTAAATTTTAATTACATGAATCGGGCCTCTTAATGCAGTAGAAGCAAGGTCTGAATGTTGTTGCATTTAATTTTCTGGCAGGAATTGGTTTCTCCGTTTATGTGACAACAACCTCCCATACTCTGCTCATATCAGGTAGTGTGGCAAGGCAGAAGTCATTTCTCACAAAAAAGAACATCCAAGCACATCTTAATTTGTCAAAAAAAACCCACAAATAACCAACATTCAGCCACATAAAACCATGTGGGAACAAGTCTTATAGTCTGATGAAACCAATGCTGTGTTGTCTTTGCACCAAAGAACATAATACCAACTGTGAAGCATGGTGGTGGTAGCATCAAGCTTTGGGTGGTTTCTCTTCAACTGGGACAGGTGCTCTAGTCAGGATAGAGGGCATAAAGTGTAGCTCAAAGTATAAAATTATTTTGGCACAAACTCTGCTGGCCTCTTTCAGAAAGCTGAAGATGAATTTCACCTTCAAACATCTTAATGATCCAAAGCACACATTCAAGTCAACCAAGGAATGGCTTCAGAAAAGGAAGATCAAAGTCTTGACCTCGATCTCAGTGAATAACTGTGTAAAGACCTAAACAGGGTTGTGCAATTTGATGAACCTTTAACTGTTTTGCAGGGAAGAGTGGGAGAGAATTGCAAAGTCCAGGTGTGTGAAGTTGTTAGAGCCTTTTTCAAAAACACTCAGTGCTATAATATAAGGAAAAAGATGCTACCAAAAAGTATTAGTTTCGGTGTGTGCACACTTATGTAACAAGTCTAAGTATATGTTTTTTTTACTTTCACAACTTTTTCCTTAAAATTGTCTATTTCTTTTCACTTGAACTTTGCTGGTTGCAAGGTCACACATAAGGTGAAAAAACATCTAACGTGATTTTTCTTGATTTCAGGCTTTATAAAACAAAACTGCAATTTCAATAAGGTGTGTTTGGTTTTTATATCTACTGTACATATGTGATTATCTATTCATTTTAATATGAATGTATTCCATTTGATTTAGTTCAGTTTAATACATTACATTTTACTATAATTATACCAGGAGATCATTTAACCAATATACTTTCGCTGATCTGTGCAGTGGTAATGTTGTTATTGATACAGATAAACATATACCGATTAGCCACAAAATTAAAACCACCCGCCTAATATTGTGTATGTTCCCCCAAAACAGCTCTGACCCTTTGAGGAATGGACTTCACAAGACCACTGAAGGTGTCCAGTGGTATACCAAGACGTTTGCAGCAGATCCTTTAAATCATGTCAGCTGCGAGGTGCGGCCTCCATGGCTCTGATTGTTTTTCCAGCACATCCCACAGATGCTCAATTGGATTAAGATCTGGGGAATTTGGAGCCAAGCCAAAATATTGAACTCTTCATCATGTTCCTCAAACCATTGCTGAACAATTTGTGCAGTGTGGTAGGGCACATTATACTGCTGAAAGAGGCCACTGCAATCAGGGAATACCGTTGCCATATTTGGTGTACTTGGTCTGAAACAATGTTTAGGTAGGTAGTATGTGTCAAATCAAAATCCACATGCCAGGAACCAAGGTTTCCCAGTAGAATATTGCCCAGAGCATCACACTGTCTCCGTCAGCTTGCCTTCTTCCCATAGTGCATCCTGGTGCCATCCCTTCCCTAGGTAAATGACGTACACGCACCTGGCCATCCACATGATGCAAAAAAAATTGTGATTCAACACACCAGGCCACCTTCTTCCTTGCTCCATGATCCACTTTAGACAGTGGACAGGGGTCAGCATGGACACTGAGTGGTCTGTGGCTACGCAGCCCAATAGAAAGCAAAGTGCGATGCACTGTGTGTACTTTTTCAGCAATTTGTGCTATAGTAACTTTTCTGTGGGATTGAACCAGATGAGCTAGCCTTCGCTCCCCCACGTGCATCAAAGAGCCTTAAGCACCCATGACCATGTCACCAGTTCACAGGTTGTCCTTCCTTGGACCACTTTTGGTTGGTACTCACCACTGCATACCAAGAACACCCCACAAGACCTCCCATTTTGGAGGTACACTGACCCAACCGTCTAGCCATCACAATTTGGCCCTTGTCAAAATTGCTCAGATCCTTATGCTTGCCCAATTTTCCTGCTTCCAACACATCACCTTCAAGAACTGACTGTTCACTTGCTGCCTAATATATCACACCCCTTAACAAGTGCCACTGTAACAAGGTAAACCAATATTCTTCACTTCACTTGTCAGTGATTTTAATGTTGTGGCTTATTGGTGTACAGTATGTTAACCCCTTTCACAATTATATTTTGTTTTTCATCTATTTTACAGACAGCGGAAGCAGGGGATTTTATGCATTTTATTTATCGCAAATTGGAGAGCAATCATTGACTATTTCACACACTGAATTTCATAGGCAGCCTTGTGCCTGCCTTGGGATAAGTGTTCACTTTTTATACAACAATGCCTCTTATATCATTACACAAAAATACATGTACAACAACACAGTTTGTATTTCAAGGACTTAATTTGTACAATTTAGTGTTATTTGAATTCAATAGTCTACTGCTGGCTATGTTTCTATAGCAATATCATTTTTATTAAAAAATGACCTGGCCTATATGGTGTTAAAGGAGTATGTGGTTAATAGATTACTGCAAGTAAAACATAGCATGTATACATTTGAGTGAAACAGACTCAAATACAAATATATCATTTTTCGAATTCTAATAATTTTGTGGTAAACGGAGAGTAGAGCAGCCTGAGCATAGGGATCCCTTTGCTATGGAAATTGATTGTACACAGACTTAAGAAAACAGATCAACATGAATGCAGGATTCATAATCCATTTTTTAGAAATACTTGTGTACACTGAGTGACTGTTTAATATAAGGAGTAACAGTCCAAGGGGGAGATTCAATTACCCGCAATTGATGCGCATTATCATAGTTAGTATGGTAATTTCAACGCTGAATTTTCCTTGCAGCTTCCTGAGCCGCGAGCAGAAATCAAGTGTTAAAATTATCGTACTAACGGTAATGATGTGCACCCTGCGTGTTTCTGAAGAACAATGCAGGGAATTAAATCTCCCCCCAAATGTTAAAAGTGGAAGAAAAAAAAGTATTTGACCCTGAAATGTTGCAAACAAACCTTGCTGTGGTGAAAACATTTAAAAACATAAATGTTCCCCCTCTTGCAAAACGAATAAAAGCAACTACCATCTGAACTGCATTTTTGGAAATATAGGATACGGTTTACTTACTTGGACAAAAAGAGTGATATTATGATCAAAAGGGCCACAAGGATAAAGAATATGCCCCAAACAATCTAAAAAGGAAGCACAATGTATTAGAAAGAAATCAATTAATACAATGTCAATTGAGACAATTTACTGTTGTCCTGTTAAAGCTGAAAATATATAATCGAAAACTGCATTTGCAGAAATATATATGCCACTGATAAACAGTATTTGTACTCGACAACGAAATTAGGACAATTGAAAGATCACATTGAGAGAAGTTAGCAAGCAAGTCTTTAGGGTACATAAGAAACTTATGTTAAATTTGTGTTAAGTATCAACTTAAAATAAATTTAAGAAACATAAGACATAGAAAACTGATTTTAGAGCAAATTAATGTTCATGTCATTTGAATATGAAAGTTCAGGGTTATTTAGAGTTGAAGCTGCCCAAAGCATTGTGCGTAAATATGCACTAAATTAATGATTGTGCAACACCGCACTTTTTCCTCAACACCCCAGATGCCATAATTTTTACTGTGAAAAAAAAAATGTTGTTTGTAAAGGCTAGATAACAACAATACAGTATAAATCCATTAAACTGCTATATCAAATATGCCAAGAAAAGCTACAAAGTTCTGCAAAAGCTACAAAAGTCTAAATAAAAAACATGCATTTCAGTTTAGAAATAACATATTCTAACCCACTTTGACACAATTAAAATCTAAATGATGATAATAATATTGATAGTATCTAAATGAAGAAGTACTAATTGCAATCCTCACATCAATGGCTCCTTAGCAAATTGTGTGGAGCCCGGTAACTTTATTTTTGTTTTATATCTCAAGCAAAACAATCTTTTTTTATTGAATTTGCTCATTTACCTATTGGAAGTAAATTATATTATTTTTTTCCACAACACTGAAAAGTCAAACCCAAAAGATTTGGAACTAGTAAGTTGCAATGCGCGCCAGATGACAAGCTTGCATTCTAACTATCATAGAGTGCTGGCATAACAACAAAAAAACCTGTGTGGTTGTTTGATCAGATACATGACAAGTGGAGCTAAAATAATTGAACTTTTAATACAACCTCTCTGATTTCAACAACTGGAGCTCCCAGGAGAGCTTTTATGGTGTTCTGGTGTAAAGAATAGGGTAAGAATAGGGGGGGGCGGGGTCTCTATTTTCTTTGTATTTTTTTTGTTTCCAATCTGGAACTGGATTACATCAGATCAAGAAAGAAAGCAAAAAAAAAAAAAACATTTTCACAGGAGTTGGGATCATTTCTTTAAACTTTTTTTTTTTTTTTTTTGCAATATCTCTTTTTTGTTTTTACACTAACATTTATTTTTTTCTCTCTTTTATTCTGTCATTTCAAGATAAAATGTGACTCCACCTGTTGTGTGATACAAATCCCAGCACAAATATTTGCTGAGATTTATTGTTACACAACAGCAAAAGAGCCGCAAGATGTCTAATCCTACACAACATTTACCTTCAGTGGTAAAGCCCTGAAAGAGACAGTCAATGTCAACAGACAGGTTCTTAGTACCACCCCTCCCCAACATTGCACCAGAGCTAGGCTGGGGGCTACTAGTTTTACTTGCCGCCCTCCTCCTTCAAAAATGATGGGAAAACTATTTAGCTATTACATAGTTTATAGCACCAGGAGGAAACCCTGGCCAGTAGCTTTCCACAGGCTATTATTAATACTCTGGGGCTCCAACCTCATTCAGAAAACATGAGGAGTCCCTAACCACTAACCAGCTATGGGGTCATTATTATTAATTCCACAGCTCCGATAGACAAAAAACTAATACAGTAATTATAGGGCAGGGTTGGAGGTAAGAGAAGAGGTGGGGCAGAGTGGAAAGACCAGTGACCAGAGAGAAATATTGGAGGCAAGAGGCAGAGCAAGAACCTTCTATCTGCTGCCTCCTAGAATGATGTGGTCTTAAAAGAGGTTCTCACCATTCTTCATGAGAGGAATAGCCCTGGTTATGTTGGGGTTCTATGTGGGCTCCAGACAATAAACTGTGCATATGATCTACTGTTATAGTGATGCCAAGTGTTAATGTTCATTCAACTGAACAAATGGACAAAGGTAAGAGGATAGAGTTTCTTTACACTACACCTTAAATGGTCGCATTACGCTACAACATTTCGTCCAGCAACTTTTTTCATGATACTCAAGATGTCGCTCTCTCCTTTGCAGTGTCTTCAGCTTTTCCTCAAGTTTATAAAGGCTTTGTCGATCCTTACTTGATAATGGTCTGCCATCTTTGCACTAGGAATAATAATAATAATAATAATAATAATAATAATAATAATAATCTATACTACATATCAAAAACAATAAAACACAATTTTTGTTGCACATTAATCTCTTTACTTTCATATAACCAATGAATGGATAAATGTTTTTCACAAGTCTAGCCATTAAAACCCAATCAAGATTCTGTCTGAGATGCTCCAGCCAATATAAAATAAGTCTGAAGATTGGCCAAAGGTGTCTAGCAACTGTGGGAGTTCCAAACCACCAAAATTAAATAAAAAATGATTACAGAGTGATAAACATCTCTCAACACTTTGTTTGCCATTTTGTTTTGTCCCCCTTTGTTCTTCAATTTTAATTTTAGTAATGTTAATATACATGTTTAAACAACATTTTATATATGATTTTTATGCAGTGGGTTATATTGTGTAGTTTATGTATCTTAGATCTTTATAAGTGGAGCGTTTAAGGTCAATTCTTTGAATAAAGGAAAAATTTACTCTTACAATAAGGAATATTGTGAGACTTGGAAATGGGTAAATTGGTTTTCAAATTAGGAGAAATGCTACTCTGGGTCACCTTCAAACCAATCTGCAAAGCAATAGAGAAAGACCTCAGGACTTTTATTTAGTCAACACTGATCAAAAATAACATTAAATATTTCAAAAAGGAGCAAAAACAAAAGAATTGCATGATCATCAATGTAAATATTATCCCCAAATTGATTAGGGTGCATTATGTTGCCAAATAGCAAATTAATTAAAATGTCATTCAACTATGCGTGAAAATTGCTATAAATAAAGCAATTATAGAATTCTATCAGCTATGTGTCCATACACATACCACAGAACAACCCCCTCACTTTATGCCAGTTTGTCCTCAAGTCCCCCGAAAAGGTCATTTAATATATCAATTGTATTTATTTTAAATTTCATCACAGTACTCACACAGCTGTAAACACTATTACAAAGATACACCTGTCCTGAATGTTCACTGCATAAGGTGGTCTCACACAAAGGGCAGTTAAATGAAGGGTTCAGAGGAATGAACATGGATTGTGTCTCCTAACTGGACCATGTTCATGGATCAATCAGGCAAAAGCTTATGTTGCATAGTTGGTTGGTTTGTGGCTGGTTCTTAAAGATAAGTTTTGTATTACACATCATTTACAATGCATATCTGAATTAAAAATGCTAAAGGACTTGTAATGATGCTATTTCTCATGATTTTTTTTTTTTCATTTTGAGGATGATTGAAATGTTAGACAAGTTGGGCTCCAGAGTGGGGGAAGGCGAATTAGCAGATGTATACCTCCAAGCTCCTGATTCTCGGTGCAACCAAGAATGTGGGATACCAATAGTCTGCCTATCCTCCTACCTCCCGCTGAATGTGATTAACATTCATGATAGATAGAATGACTTCCCATTCTGAAATATTTCTAGTGTGCTGCATGGTTTACTATGTAGAGCTCCCAACTTCTTTACAAGCACTGAGCCTGTACGTGAGGAAGCTTCTTGGCAAATAGTATGAAAGCTGTGTGATGATTACAGGGCCAGGAACCAGTCATTGTTGGCCCTATCACTTAATGCAGTGGTTGGCATTGTACACCACAGCACGGAGACATCATTTATGTTGCATAGGACACCCAAAGTCATTCATCTCATTAGGACACAGAACACTAACATTTTTTCAATTGTTTTATAAATTTCTTATGCAGCAACAGGGCTGTTAAAAGTCCTGAAAGTCACACGGTAGACCTCAAGCAAATCAAAGTAAGACGGATATCACCATATTGTGTAGGGACCAGTATAGTATAGTGTTGCACAGAAGTTGATAATATTGATGAACTGTTAAGCAGTTAGCAACTATTGTGCAGCTGTGATGGTGACCAGAGCCCATTCAGCTGTCACTACTGTTAATCATCAAACCCATCCAGTCCATCTAGAAGCCACAGCCATTATTGCAAAAACTGACCCCAATGCACCTCAGTAGGTCATTTAGAAAGAAATGAGTTTTCACGGCAGTTAATTTAGCCATAATGATTTTATAGGGTCACTTAGTGGTCATCACTACCAGCCAACAGTGCCACATTAGCCATTTGAGCTACCTGTCATTATTACAACGGTGTCTTCTTTGTGAGCTGATAGTATATTTAGAGCTCCGTAGTTTGGTCTAGCCACCAGTGTGTCACATCTTCTGAGACGGATGCTACGGATATCACTTTAGGTAAATCTGTATCTTTATTTGACTCTCCTGGTAGGTGTCCATTATCCCCTTTAAGTGGGTGTCAGTGGTTTTCCATGGCTTTTACTAGATGTAACTTGGTATTGTCTTTTTCTAGCCGTGGACTCTTTCATCCTACCGGCCTTACAAGATTAAGACTGAGGGCTAGATTTACTAAGCTGCGGATTTGAAAAAGTGGAGATGTTGCCTATAGCATCCAATCAGATTCTAGCTGTCATTTTGTAGAATGCACTAATAAATAAATGACAGCTAGAATCTGATTGGATGCTATAGGCAACATCTCCACTTTTTCAAATCCGCAGTTTAGTAAATATAGCCCTGAGTGTCTACAGTTGTCCCTCAGGAGCAAATTCTCATGCTTCCTCAGCCGCTGCCACTCATGCTGCTTTCCATGCATTCACATACTTCACAGTGTATTGTGGGTAAGCAAGCTGCAGTTTCAAGTACAATTTGAAATCATACCCCTCTGTACATGACTTGTATTATTCTCCAATCTGTGTACCGAGAGAAAGGACCTAGAAACTGCTGCATGCAGCAAGCTGCAGTGAGAAGACCATCAAGAGTGCAGAGAGGCACCAGGGTTTCAACAGACCATGGGAGGCAGCGACGATAAATTTTGGTATTTCAGTATGTATGCAGTTCAATTTGGATTTAAGTGAAGAACTCTTTAATTATTAATAGTGCCCTTGCCCTTTCCCTCATACACTACAATTACCCCCACCACTCTCCTATCACCTGATATTTTCAGCCGGCGTAATCCAATTGTATGATTCGACATACAATCTATTATAATTTTTAATCACATTGTGACCAGGAGAAAATTTTAGCTTGAACACCATTAGTTTTGTTTCAGTTAAAATGAGAACATGTGGTCATCTTCAGACGGTAAAAACTATGCCTTCTATTTATACATTTTATTACATATGCATTACTTATCAAATCACCACCTTTCTGATATGTACTTTCTTATCCTATACTATTACAAACAAGGTAACATATCAAATTAAGCTTCCCGATGCTGAATTCTCAGATTTCAGTCACAAGAGTTTAATAAAGTACTCTGCACTCAACATTCTACTACTAGATGTTTATTCCTTGATAACATGATATGTTACTATATCAAAATCAGTAAATTCTCTGATCAGAAAACAAAAAGAAATACTGTCAGAAACATGTCAAGATTAAAGATGCAAACAAAAACAACAAAATTAATAATTTATATAAATACCTTCACAGAAGTACATTTAATATGAATTATAAATATGACTAACAACAGGATATCACTTGAAAGGAAAACAAAATATTCTCATTTATTGTTTTAGAAAAATAATAATACATGTCACTTGCCTTTGATTTCAATCTTTCGACTTGCTGCTCCACCTCTTCAATATCTTCAGTGTTTTCCAAACGTTCATAATGTGCATTTCTTGTACCTTTAATCAGGTTTAAAGGCAGAGCAGACATACCATAAGCCTAGAACAAATGGGGGCATGAATAGTATGCGTTAGATCCATCCACAAATACACTATTGTACCTCTACATCCAGGTACATGTACCTAGATATGAGACACCATCATTATTTAATTTAGTACACGTCTTATTTAATGCCTACACAGAACTATCTTCTACAATCTAGCAGATCTAATTAGGCAATAGAGATTCTAAAATATAAAGAGGGTAGTAATCAACTTCTGGCTTCAGCAATATAGGCCACTAAACAGCAACATTGTTCAATCTCATGATCACTGTTTTGGTGTAACTGTATTTTTTCATTGAAAAGATTAAATTAGAAAAAAAAAAATAAAAAAAATAATAATCACACAATGAAAACATTATACACTTGTGCGAACAGTTATTATAAAATCCTTCTCAACCCTAAATAACAGCAGAAGTACACTTAGTAGTAATGCATTTAGAGCTAAATATAAAAGTCACTGATCCTCTCACCAGAGCCACAGGGGTACTACATGTAGCCTTTTTTCCCTTCTGTTAGTCGTGCGACGCTCCATAGTTGGAGTGGTCAAATAGACCAATATGAAGCTGCAATCACTGAGTTTGCAGCTTTCTTTTGTCAACTTGCTTACACCCATCTCAGCAATCAATTTAGAGTGGTGATTGATAAATATTTGAGGGTGCAATAAAAATGGATGGGTCCCAGGGAAAACTAAGGGGGATACAAAAGTCATTGAAAATTATACTGAGTTACTGGGCATGCAGCTTTAAGAGACAGGCAACGTAGAAGCACCAGTTTATAGCAGTCAAGGAAGTAGAAGACATTATGGGGGTATGGGCATTATCTGTTTGTAGTGGTTATTGAAGTCTCAGAAGAATTTGTACCACTTTAAAAAGTTTGTTGATAAGCCTCAATGTACTCCAACAAAGAGGAATGGAGTAAATAAGTGATTATTGAGAGAGACTGAATAAGACCTAGTTAATTCTAGCTATGTAAGCAGATTGTAATAAACATTTGATAAATAAATAGAAAGCCTTAACAATAACAGTTGAGGTGTTCAAGGAAATAGGCATGTAACTGTGACCTCACATGGACGTGCCACTGCCTATTTTAGTAAGTTCAGTGGTAAAACGGCAAGATAGAAATATTTAATGGAGTGGATGTATTCATAAGTTGGGACATTTGGTGAAAAGAACCCTGCAAGGAGAAAAAAAAACAGATCCCTTACAGGTAAGACCTGGCCTTGGACCGAGCAAATCAAAGGAGATTCGCTTTGGTCCAATCACAGGTCAACTGGCACTCGCAGTGGGCATTTTGAATTTCTGCGCTGTGGCGAGTCAATCCAGGCTTGCCGCATCATCGTCCCGCCTCCTCACAAGGGCTTATATGTAGCTGTTGCGAGTGACAGCAGTCCGGTCCATCGGCGGTGGTCCATGATCAAGAAAGAAAAACACTGAAAAACCAGAAGAAGGAGAAGACGGCGTGGATAATTAAGGCGACTGAGGACGTCGAGCTCAAGCGAGAACTGCTGGAAGCAATTCACCAAAAAAGCAGCAGGGAAAAACAAATAGAGATGTCACATTTCCCCCTTGCTGCTGACAAAAGCTGCCAAGGCCTGCACTCATCTTTTCTTACATTCAGGTACAATTTCAGGCCCTTTATGTTACTGTAGGCTCTTCAATTGTCTTGGCCAGTGTACCTTTCATAGACAGATATAGAAAATAAACAAAACACCAAGCGCTGGTTAGAAATACTTAAATAGTTCAAGCCATTAATATAGTTTATAGCAGGATATTCAATTTGCTAGTGAACCTACCTGCAGCTAACCACATAAAACAAGTACTGGGCTTGTTAAACATAATACATAAAATAAAGCAAGTGGTAGCGCTGGTAGTACTAGAAAAATAAACTTGTTTATTCTAAAATGAGAAAAGTATAAAAGAGATATATCAATCATATCCAAATATTACAAGCTGGCAAAAAAGCCCCACATATATCATAGTATTCTGAACAGCATCAATAATCAGCTAGAATTCCACATTTCCTAATAGCATGATATAATGCATATTGTCTAATAGCATAAGAGACAAAATGTCCAGCAATAAGTCCCACGTATATAGTATCCAAAAAAACACACTTGGTAGTCTCACAATTGCGTATGAAGCTGTAGCACTCTTTAGTGAAAACAAGAAGAAAGCCTCCTAATCAACAGCTGGATATTGGTATACCTTACAGGGGCTGATATCAATGTCCGGTCTCCTTATAACAAATCCTCCAATATGATTACTGTGGAATAAGATAGCTGTTTGGCCGCTGTATCAAAATTCAAGAGTCTTGATCGCTGTAGGCGCCAATAAAAAAGCATGTATACACGGAAAGCAAAGAGAAAAAAAAAAAGGGGGGGGGATCCGACCAGTCCCTATTATGGCCTGCTCATTTTAAAACTATGGTAACACAAACCCTATTTGATCCTTAGCTCTTTGCAAGGATATCCTTATGTCTATCCCAAGCATGTTTAAATTCCTCTACTGTATTAGCCTCTACCACCTCTAACCCTTTCAGTGAAGCAATTTTTTCTCAAATTGCCTCTGAACCTACTTACCTCCAGTTTCAGTGCCTGTCCTCGTGTTCTAGTACTTCTCTTCCTTTGATGAATGTTTTCCTCCTGCACCTTGTTAAGTTTCTATCATGTCTCCCCTTTTCCTGCTTTGCTTCAAACTATACATATTAAGATATTTTAGTCTTTCCTGGTATGTTTTGTGATGTAGGCTATGCACCATTTTAGTTGTTCTTTGTACAGTCTCTAATGTATATAGATATCTTTCTGGAGATATGGGGGTAAATGTATCAAGCTGAGAGTTTTCCAGTGGGTTTGGAAAGTGGAGATGTTGCCTATAGCAACCAATCAGATTCTAGCTGTCATTTTGTAGAATGTACTAAATAAATGATAGCCTGAATCCGATTGGTTTTTCAAACCAGCCGGAAAAGTCTCAGCTTGATACATTTACCCCATGGAGTCCAGAATTGAGCACAGTATTCCAGAAAAGCCTGTACCAATGACCAATACAGTGGCATTATTATTTCTTTCTTTCTGCTAATGATCCCTCTCCCGATGCAACTAATAACCTGGTTCCCCTTTTCTCCTCAGAAGTTTCCATTATAATGCCGTTAGTACTGTGTTTAGCCTTTGGGATTTTTAGACCCATAGTGCATGATTTTGCATTTTTTGGCAATAAACCCTACATGCCAAGCTCTTCACCACTCCTCTAGTCTACCTAGATCATCAATCAGTTGTTTTACCCCTCTTAAGGGCATATTCAATTGTCGGCGGGATTGCCGAAAATCCTGCGGTCCGCACACGATTACCGTTATTACGGTAATCGTGCGCGAAAAAAATGTTAATCCGGTAATTTACTCGCTGGATTTCAGATCTGAGATTACCGTATTAACAGTATTAGTTTTTCCGCGGTGGCACCCGCCGACAATTGGATATGACCCTTTGTGTGTCTACCCTGGTTGCATATCTTTGTGTCATCTGCAAAAATGCATATTTACCCTTGGAAACATCATTACAATTGGTATCAAATAAAGATATTAAAAAGCACTGGTCCAAGAACAGATATCTGGAGTACTCCACTGGTAAACTTTCCCTCCTGTGAATGCACTGCATTTACTATAACTCTCTGTTTTCTATCCTGCAACTATCTTAAAATCCAATCCCAAGTTTTGAGTTCATTTAACAGCCTGTGATGTGGGACAGTGTCAAAAGCCTTACTAAAGTCTAGATAAGATGCTTCTACGGCACTTCCTTGATATATTACTTTAGCTATCTAGTCAAAATAGCCAATAAGATTTGTTTGACATGATCTTCCAAGAATAAATCCACGCTGTTTAGGATCCAATAAGTTACTGGATTTGAGATATTCGATAACTTTTTCATTTAAGAGAGTTTCCATTAATTTCCCGAATACTGATGTAAGGCTCACTGATCGGTAGTTGCTTGCCTCTTCCTTGCTTCCACTTTCATACAGTGGGACTACATTTGCTCTTTTCTAATCCTCTGGAATAACTCCTGTAGCTAGTGACTGGTTGAATAATTCTGTTAATGATGTAACCAGCACCCCTTTAAGCTCTTTTAGTGTCATTGGATGTATCCTATCTGACCCCATTGCTTTATCCACTTTCAGTTTTGAGAATTCTGTTAGAATCTTCTCCTCTGTAAATGTACTTTCATCTACCTCATTTTTATGACTATACTTGCAGCCTAACTGTGGCCCCTTCCCCTCTCTTTCTGTAGTGAACACTGAGCAAAAATATTTATTAAGATGATCTATTATTACCTTGTCTCCCTCAACAAGACTCTCGTAATCTCTGTCCTTCTTTCATTTATATTCAATAGAGAAAGGAAGAAATAAAGGAAGCCACGCTTCCCTATATGTTTAAAGTACGAAACGCTGCCAGTTGGGAACAAGATGAAAGAGAAGGGTCCCTTTACCTCTTATGATTAGATGAAATAAAATAGAAGTTCCCTGGCGCAGAAATAGTACTAAATAGTAAACAGAAAACAAAATTTATTGGATATATTCCTGACCACTTATTTGGTCATATCAATAGGAATAAACAGACATATATAACGAACCTTGGTCCGGACCAAAATAAGAAGCCAAAAAAGAGTCGAAATCACATTATTAGATGAAGTCCCACTCACTAAATAAATAAATATATATATATATATATATATATATATATATATATATATATATATATTTTTTAACATGTTCATGTGTGAGACTGATGGTTAAAAATCACAGTGGAATCCAAAACAGAAAGTTCATCCCTTGGGACGGGACATATAACAACAGTGTTGTGGACTCACCCCAAAAGATGGTGGCTGTGGAGGTGGAAATCAGCCGGAAAGAAACACAGATGGCGGGGGAATAGTTCCGCTTCCAAGATTCCACTGAGATCGGAGGACACCACTACAGGTCCCGTAATATGCGGCGGCTGCTGTATAAACGCAGCTCAGAAAATCTCCAAGTTGTAGATCACTGCAGCACTCACTTCCAGCAGCACTCAAGGGGCGGTGCGCACGTGCGAATAGATGTAAATGAAAGTAATGGCACTCGTTGTGGAGCTAGCTCCGATGGAACCGGTGTAAACTGAAGTACTTCTCCAAGTGCAATATTGTTTAAAACCGACACGTTTCTCCCATAAAAGGGTTCATCAAGGACAATGAACAAAAAACGATCTTATTTATAGAACTCACAGTCAATGAAAAAACATAATTCCTAAATATCAATTAACAAATTAAGCTTCTATTTGTAAACAGTTGCTTAATTGGTCCAAATAACGTACTAGCCTTCATTAGAATGTAGGGCTGACAGTAGTCTAATAAACTGACCTCCTTTCAGTGCTTCATTACGTCGTAGCCCAAGCTTCAATGGGTATAACGTTTTAAATAATTAATAAATCCAAACAATCATAAATGTTGTACAAAACAAATCAATAAATCAAAATGGGGGTTATACAAAGCCAAAACTTGTATGAACTTAAATAAATAGAGCCGCCAAAATCGTTCAGTATCTTACAGACATGTGATTAAACAGGCCATAAGAGAGAGAGAAACAAAACCAGAATTATACATGCTAAAGTGGATGCTAAATATCTCAAACCTTACAGATCACACCACGGGAATTTGAGTGGTTGCCTATTTATAGAAATTAATTTATGTCAATTTCCATATTAAGGCCCCTAGGTGTCAAAGTTTTAAGGTGGAATATCCACCTGGTCTCTTCCTGTGAAATTAGGCGAATATAATCTCCTCTTCTCCAGGATCTGCTGACTTTCTGTATGCCAACAGAACAGAGGGTTCATGGTTGTGGCAGGAAAGAAAATGCTTGGGCACACTATGTGTAGTTAATTTACTCCTGATATTTCTTTGATGTTCTTGCACCCTAACACTTAACTTTCTGATGGTTCTACCAATATATTGTTTTCCGCAGGGGCACTCAAGCAAATATATTACTCCCGCCGATTCACATGATCACATGATTTGTTTTGTACAACATTTATGATTATTTGGATTTATTAATTATCTATAATGTTATACCCATTGAACCTTGGGCTAGGACATAATAAAGCACTGAAATGAGGACAATTTATTAGACTACTGTCAACCCTACATTCTAATGAAGCTTAGTACCTCATTTGGACTAATTAAGCAACTCTTTACAAATAGAAGAAGCTTCCTAAAATCTAACACCTTTATTTTTCTGTGGTATGAATCGGTCCCTATCTTTAAATTAAAGCATACTGCTTGATGGTTACTGGATCCTAGGGTCTCTCCCACATTTACATCAGATATTCTGTCACCATTTCTAAGTATTAAGTCTAATATTGCGCCTTTGCGAGTGGGCTCTCTAACCATTTGCTTGAGGGATGCTCCCTGCAAGGAAATCAGAATGTCCCTACTACTAGTGGAACTTGCAAAAGACCCCTCCAAGTTCACATCAGGTAAGACTAAAGATTATTAGAGTGGGTGGTAAGTACTAAACAAGGAATAGCTAGTCTTATGAGAGGGCTGTTGCATCTAACTCCTTTCTTACAAGTTATTTTTGGGAATTCCAGTCAATTATCTGGAGGAGGCGCCTGTTTCATTTCCCTTTTGGTCAGGCCCTCACTCCTGGTAACTAATATATTCGGACAGGAGTCTTCCCTATCGTGAATATTTAAAGTCCTGCGTCAAAGCCCAGCAAAAACTTGATGTGTCAGCAATAGGAGTGGGGTGCTCTTTCCCAACTTCAGCCCATAGCCTCAAACACTCCGTTTTCCCTCCATTCCACAACCTTTCCCTTGAGTAATTGCTGCCGTCTTCCCCCTAGGCCAGACCGAAAGGACATGTGCTGAACAGTTGCTGGAAGAGAGGTGTTACTATCAGATGGACCCGTTGAGAAGAGATAGGCCTTTTACACATAACCAGCTCCTCTGTGGAAAATAAATTAACTGGCCAAAGGTTTTGTATCATGTGACCAGTAAACATTCACTCCTAATTCAAGAAAAGTAAAATGCTATGCAATGAATCATCCTTGGAAGCTATAGAACATATATAACAGTCAGGATAACAAGCTTTGCTCTAACAATGCTGTATAGATTGTGAAATGCATGGAAATGTGATTAAGGAGCAGTTGCTGAATTCAGCTCATCATCTTAGATTAAATACCTCACAAGGACAAACTGAGCCGTACGTATTACACTCTAATCTTAACCAGGGATACTATATTACTATAGGCAATTATATAGAAAGTATCTTTGGACTTTCATACAAAAGACTTTGCTATGACTATAAACACTCAGCCTATTGGGGTATCGTTAAAATTATGTAATTAGATTCTGGCCAGTGATTGTGTTTTAAGCCCCTCTATATTATGAAAAAGGACCGTAAATTATGATGGTCTCAGTCTTTGCCGTTTGGAAAAGTCACAACAAGCTCCACAGGTTGACAATCAATTAGTGTCAGATTTGCCAAGATTCACTCATGAATATATATGAATATGTCATGTCCACCTACGTAAAAAGAACCCTTCATGATACAATGTTGGAGAGATGAATATAATGGCTTGTACACCCTAAGTTTAGCAAGAGGGCTTTACTTGTAGCGTAGTTAACTAATAGACAACTATTACATAGACTTCCCTCCAGCACGAATGCAGCTACTGTGACTGCACTGAAGACAAAACATAATTCTACCTAGTGTGTATGACTCTAGTTGCAAAATATGTTTATAGGTTATCTGTTCAGTTGTGTTGCAACACTTCCACTTTAGTTTTGATACTTTATGGCAAAGGAGATAAAGAAATTAAATTGACCATTTAACTTATTGCAGATCCAAGTTCACCATCTTTAATGATTAAGTTAGCAGCAATGTATACATGCCACTGGTTTAAAATATAATACGTCTATAATTAAACAATTCTCTTTGCTATTGTTTTATCCAGAATTGTACCACCCCCATTGACATTATGGAAACACACAAGTAAGTGGTTATTGAAATGGATAATTAGATATTTTTAATTTTAAAATAAAAACTTTCTTGGCTTAATCCCAATTTAGAATAGTCTATTCAAAAATAAAATGTCCTCATTAAAGATTTATCAAAAAGTTTAGTGACAAGATATACGATAAATGTATTTACTACAACGTGTTGCTACCAAGATAAAACATATGCAAACTTATACGTGCCAAGATGGATGCTGTGATCTTTGTTGCATATAAACTATTTGAATAAATTCCTGAAATGAAAAGTGAAAAAAAAATACATTGAAAATGTGTATCATTACGAAAACAACAGATAAAGGAAAAAATAGCCCTCATTTTAGGAATAACTGTGTAAAAACAAACATGAAAAAAAACTTAACAGTTTCCAGCATTAATTGAATAACACTGCCCCCTAGTGAGTATTTATATTATCAAATAATTTCAATGCATGAAGTATCTCTTTACAGAGATCCACAAAAAGATAAGTTTTCTACAACAAAATGTAATAAGCAAATCATTTACATAAGAAAGCTAAGTATAGAGACTTTGTGATAAAATGTTTTATTTAAGACATAGTGGAGTTTTGCATTAAGTATTGTTCCTGAGCAACAGTCACATTGAGTGTCAGTCAAAATATTCATATGAGGACACCCCATTAGTATAAGTGAACTAAAAAGGTATGAGTTACAGGACTTACAAATCTCCTTTCACATTTCAATTATTCTATGAACATAGAGGAGATTACCATGTCCTTAATATTAATCATTAAAACTTGTTTGTGTGGTAATTAATCACCTACAGGAATTTCTAAGGATAATTATAAGGCACCAAGTAGTTCCATAACAATACATACAGGTCATAGTTCTCTGAGGCGACTTCTAATATACATAATAATTCACAGTAGGGGGGTGCATTATTCATTATAATACACTAGGGGGTAAATGTATCAAGCTGAGAGTTTTCCGGCAGGTATGAAATCCAATCAGATTCTAGTTATCATTTATTCAGTACATTCTACAAAATGATAGCTAGAATCTGATTGGTTGCTATAGGCAACATCTCCACTTATCAAACCCGCTGAAAAACTCTCAGATTGATACATTTACCCCTAGGTCTCCTAATGAGCACTGATGGAATGATTGCCAAGGCCAATTATCAGTTATGGAATCCGGAATGAACAGTTATACAGATATTATTTATAGGAGTTAATTTCAGCATTAACATTACTTGTGTATTATATAGAGCTCACTCTTATTTCCTGTTCAGGAAAGAAGGAAATATCTGAAGTATGGTGAGAGCAGTGTTATAAATGCAATGTAATGTAATTATATATGTGTGCATAATTAGTGACAAAATAACAATACAACACTGTATACAGTGGGTACAGAGCTGTGAAGGGAACAATATGAAGAGTATTGGAGGTATGGGAGTATAAAGGTCAGATAAGACACTGGTAATCGATAGAAGAGGATGAAAAAAGGGGGAAGATCCTCACATGGACTTGTAAAATAGAAACTTCTAATTAAAATGGACGGATATTGTAAATAAAGCAAAGCTGAGGTCCAAGGGATGTGACAAGAGAGAGAAAAAGGCAAAGCGCAAAGTTTGAGGCATGAGACTCATGAAAACCTCACAGCAAAATGCAGTAGAAAAATTATCTTAAACCAGTTGTCATTAGTTCTAGAAAGGGTGCATAGCTAGGCCTCCCATATGCCTCAGTTTTATCACAAATCTTGCTTTTGTCCACTATAAATCTTAACTCATAATGCTTAATTTCCCATAATTAAAAGTTCTGAAGTCTTTAAATTAACATGATTAATGAGGTTGAGATCTTTCAACGTTTAACTTATAAGTTACCAGAAAGAGTGTATTAAGGGCTGAAAATCCTTCATGTCACACAGTTGTCCTGGTTTTTCATTCAACAATAATAGGAGCCAGATGCATGTGCTATACGCTCAGATGTTTGTTCTTGCACCTATCTCCCCTTATTCATTTCCATCACTGACCCATTTTGCGGTTCAAAAATGATTAAATGTTGTGCAGTATTGGTCAAGGAAAACCAGGATTAATATATAGGGCCCGATTCATTATGGCACCCAAAAAGAACGTACTGACATCGGGTATCCGCACGTCCGAATAAAACAAGGAGCGGATGTAAAGATACATCTGTTGATCAATACGGGACTGATTTAACACTGCGGAATACATCCAATACATAAGTGGAATATAAAGTCCCAAATGAATGCACAGAAACCACCCCAAAACTATTCAAATAATGTCACCTGTTAATAATATAGTCATTAATGACAACACATTAAAAAGCAAAACTATTTCTCCAGAAAATTGAGAATTATACTCACCGTTAATTTCCTTTCCTTTAAATACTCCATGGCAGCCCTTACAATGGGTTAATCACTAATCAGCTATGTGTAGACAGGAAGAATTTTGTCCCAGCTGGCTCCTATATAAGGTAGCTCCTCCTCTTCCTCAGTGTTTTTCATAACTTCCCAAGCCTCCTAACACATAGCTGTCAGAACAAGGGTGGGAAAATATAGGGCTGCCATGGAGTATTTCAAGGAAAGGAAATTAACGGTGAGTATAATTCTCAATTTTCCTTTCCCTACTCCATGGCAGCCCTTACAATGGGACATACCAAAGCTGTACAATAATCGGGAGGGCAATAAAACCAACACATTAATAAGGTCAAACAGAAAATTTATTCACAGCGCTTGCTGGAAAATCTTTCTACCAAACTGTGTCTCTTCTGAGACCGAAACTTCAAGAAGATAATGTTTACAAAAGGTGTGCATCGACGACCATCCGGCTGCCTTACAGATATCGGTTGCCGATGCATGGGTTCTATGTGCCCAGGAGGTCACTACCGCCATAGTTGAATGCGCCTTCAGTATCGTAGGTACTTCACGCCCTTTTCCCCCCTCTAGGCCTGTGCAATCACTTCTCTGATCAACTTCGCCCATCTGGGTTTGGGTGGGGCCTGTCCCCTGCAAGGACCTTCAGGAAGTACAAATAATTGCTTTGTCTTCCTCAGATTTTTTGTCTTGATAATGTACGTAGATATAGCTCTCACAACATGTAGAGTATGGAAACGTGTTTCGTCATTATTAGTGGAATGAGGGTAGAGAGATGGCAGAATCAACTCCTGATTGATGTGCAAGGAGGATACCACCTTGGGTAAATAATCCGGATTAGTCTTCAAAACTACTCTATCTTCATAGATATTCAGAAAGGGTTCTTCACACCACAAAGCATGTATGTCTCCTATTTGACGAGCCGAAGTGATAGCCACCAAAAAGAGCACCTTGAGAGTGAGGCATCTAAGAGATATGTCTTGCAACAGTTCAAAAGGATAGGCTGTTAAGGAGTCCAAAACAATATTAAGGTCCCAAGGGGCTAAGATTGGTGTCCGTTGGGCGTAACCTCTTTAGTGCTTGAAGAGACTGGAAGATAAGACCCTGAGATGCCAATTTAATATCAAGAAGGATGCTAAGAGCATATACTTGTACCTTTAATGTAGCAGGAGCTAGTCCTTTAACAAAACCATCTTTGAGAAATTCTAACACATCCGGCATACTGGCAGACATGGGATCCTTCGCCATGTCCCCTGCAGAAGAAATACTTTTTTTTTTACAGATTCTGTAATAAATCATAGAGGAGTTCTTTTTCCTGCCCTGAATTAGAATGTCTATTACTTCATCTGAGACCCCTTTGGATTTCAGTAATTGCCTCTCAGTCTCCATGCCATCAAACTTAGGGAGTTTGGATTTGGATGTAAAATTGGACCCTGATGTATGAGGTCTGGCCTGACCGGTAACGGCCATGGATGTTCCAGCAACATTCTCTGTGCTACAGCGAACAAGGGATACCTCGGTCATGCCGGGAGGACCGCTATCACCTACACTTCTTCCCTCCTTATTTTCCTGAGTATCTGAAGAATGAGTGGAAAGGGAGGAAACACATACCCCAGTTTGAAGTTTCACTGTATTGAAAGGGCATCTATCCCTAGGGCCCTGATGTCCCTGTGATGGAAGTAGAAGAGGGATACCTTGACAATGCTTCCTGTTGCCATAAGGTCTATTTCTGGTGTTCCAAATCTGTGTTGTACCAGTTGAAAGACTTCTTCGTGCAGCTCCCATTCCTCTGGGTGGACTTGGTGTCTGCTTAAGTAATCCGCCACTACGTTGTCTTTGTCTGCTACGTGAAGGGCTGAGAGAGATCTCAGATTCACCTCTGCCCACTTCATTAGCACGGTTATTTCTGCCACCATGGCTCTGCTCTTGGTACCGCCTTGCTTATTTATGAAGACAACCACAGTTCTGTTGTCGGAGAAGACTCGTAGATGCTTGGCTCGTAGATAGGGCTGGAAGTACTGAACCGCACGCCAGACTGCTCTCATCTCCAAGATGTTTCCCTGAAGAATTCTCTGTTCGTCTCGCTAACTGCCCTGCGTGACCATATCTTGCATATGAGCACGCCAACCTAGTGCATTGGCGTCCGTGGTAAGGACATACCAGTCTGGTACTGAGAGTCACACCTTGTTTTCTCAGGCCTGGAAGCTGCCACCAACGTAAGGACGGCCTCGCTGACCTTGAGAGTTTGACTTTGGAGCATAGAGACCCTACTGTATGATCCCACTGTGCAAAGAGGTTTGCTTGTAGATCTCTCATATGCCATCTTGCCCACGGGAGGATTCCTATTGTTGTGGAAAAGATCCCTAGGAGGCGCAGACATGTTCGCGCTGACACACGGGATTGAACTTGAACTTGGTGCGCTAAGGACTGAATTTTGTCGGCCCTCTTTTGAGAGAGGCAGACTTTGTCCGTACATGTATTTATTTGCATTCCTAGAAACACAAGCTGTTGGGATGGTATCAGATGGCTTTTTTTCTATATTGACTAACCAACCGTGTCGTTGCAGGAACTTGATTACCTGAGATATAACTTCCAAGGCTGCTTCTTCTGACTTTGCTGAAATTAGAATATTGTCCAGATACGGCCACAAGGTCACTCCTTTTTCCCCTGAGTGCCGCTATGAGAACTATAAGGACCTTGGATTAATGTTCTTGGAGATGTGGAAAGGCCAAACGGAAGGCACATGAACTGAAAGTGGCGCCCTAGAATGCAAAATCTCAGAAATTGTTGGTGATGAGGTGTGATTGGAATATGGAAATATGCATCTTTTAAATCTATTGCCGTCAGAAAATCTCCTATTTCTATCGCTTTGAGAATTGTGTTGACAGATTCCATCCGGAAATGTCTTGCTCACACATAGCAGTTGAGACTCCTTAAATCTAGCACTGTCCTGAAGGCACCTGATGGTTTCTGGATGAGGAATAGTCTGGAATAGAACCCCATGTTTTCCTGACTTGATGGCACTGGTACCTCTAATACAAAGTGCAGGATAGTGCAAGACTAAACTTCCTTCCTTGCCTAAAGTTTTCATTCTGTTTGCTCTCTTTTCATTTAGTAGCTCAAATATGTTTTGCACCAACACCTTTGCTATCTGCATAAAGTGAAGGAATTTATTAATATTTTACAATACTGAATGCTACTTAATTCTGTGTCTAGCAGTCAAGTGATGAATTGATAGCTCCTATTGAGGCTGACCATTTTCAAACTAATAACAATGTTCTCAATGCCACTCCCCTGTGAATTTCCCATTCACTTGAACAGAAAGTTCTTGGAGGTGGGGCAGAGACCACACAGTTGCCTCTTTGAAACAGACAACCAGTAATAGGAAAGAGGAGTACACTGCTGATGTGTTACAAGAATGTGAGTTGAAGGGAATGCAACTCCCCAAGTTAGTAGCATTTACTATTAAAGTCGACCCAAAAGAGAATTTTCAGTTGCAGGTACAGTTAAAAAATTTTATGTCTGGGCGCAAGTTGCGTTTTTAAAAAAAAAAAGAAAGACGACCACGGAACTTGAACTTAGTTCCAACCATATTCAAACTGAAGTCTATCTCAAGGAGCATTACGATATGAATCTGGGTGTAAGTGCGCTCTGCCTAAACGGCACTTCCCTTACGTAGACAGACAGAACAGACTGCAGTATACACACAAGTGTATGTACAATATAAGATCACATCAGAACGTACACAAAAAATATTCTATTCAAAAATAAATTAACAACTATAAACAGTATAATCATTAATGTAAATATGGACTTCAATTTTTTTTGTTAAATACATAAATCAAGATGCTTTCAATGAGTTGTGTACATACATTGCATTTGTATAGTCTCTTACTTGCAAACACATGTTCTATTCTAGTTAGTGGCACACATACATGTAGTTTTAAAACAAATACAATGCCGTGTCAATAATCACGATCAGTCAACACTTACATCTTACAGCCCTGTAGCTGGTGCAAATTATATGATAAACTTTACCAAACTCCCTGGCGCCATATATGTATCATCAATTACAAGTCCAATTTACAATATACAACTTAATTGAACTCAAAAAAATCTTTAATTAGTCATTATAGTATTACTAAATAAATGTGCAGTACCATATATACTCATAAAATGTCAGCAGGTTCAATCATAAAAGCCTGCGATCGAAAATAAAGTTTTAACTAAATGGTTCTCTGTCCTTTTACATTCACTCGTCAGTGGTGTATAGTGGGCAAAGATTTCAAAATGTTACCATGTTCTTCAATCGCTAGCATATACTCGTTGCGTAAGTACTCACGTTGCAGAAATTCATCCTTCCCTTTTATGTTGCGCAAACTCGTGACTGGGAAGGATTGAAAAGATGTGCAAATGATATGGCTGAAGCCATGCATACTTACAATAAACCCAGGACTTTAATCAGCAGCATTTGTGTCGGCACACCCTTACTGTAAAATGCCTAAGTTATGCCGCCCTTCAAGTTGTAGACGTAAGTGTCATTTGCGATCGGACTTGAATTGCATGCAATTTCATTTATTAGTGTAAGATCTGTTTCTGAGCATGCGCAGGGCTATTTCGCACAAGATACTCTTCACAAATGGACTTACATCCGAACACAAGTCAGGTCCTCTATGTACAGTTCAAAACACCATGGTGCACCTGTGCGCCTATGTGAACGAGACAGTGCACATAAAGCTGCACACAACTCTGCAAACTAGAAATATGCTTAGGTGTGTGGGGAGGCAGAAAACACGTATTGTGCAATGTAAAGATTACATTAATGTCCTACCTCCTACCACTTTAGAACCACCCTAATCATTAAATTACACCTTACCTTATTTTCTTAAAATACTTAGAGCTGGTGGAAAGAAAATAACACAGCGAGGACCACCACCAAAAATATTTATCCATTTATCTCAATTCAATGATCTTGCTCAGCAAGATTAAAGTTTATTTTAGCTTTGGTTGGAATGCACTGGCTCCGCCTGACTTCATAGCCATAGGTGCACTTGCGTATGGATGTTTTAAAGTTCATAAATGAGGATCAAAGAGTAATAAAAATTACACAATCTTTCATAGCTATTTGTACATTTGCAATCATATTATATAAAACATTCCCAAGACTATTACAGATGGTAAATAGTAACAATATAGCCTAATGGTATTTTTGCCAATTCCTGTTTATGGATAGTATTGCTAAGTCAGTTAAGTCTGGTAAATAGAGCTCATAGCTAAACCTCTAAAAATAGGTTGAAAAATGTATTATTGTGGTCGATTCCTCTTTGTGGCTCACCTCCAGCAACCATGCCTATTGCAGATGGGTAAACAGAATGTGTTTATAATAAATTTAAGAACTGTCTCACCATACTCCCTGACGTATATTTTGCTTTGTTCATTTCTATGTACTTCCTAGGATATTTTGTGTACTGACAGTGCACATGGGAATCTTGCTCAAACAATAAACATGAAGGGAAGAAAGCAGGACGTATTCTACTTTCTCCTCCATTCGCTTATCAAAGAAAGAGGATGAAGGAGAGACAGATGGAAAGACACCAGTGTGCACATACACCAACACTGTTTTCAGGCACAATATATTTATTTAGCCAAGTTATGCTGAACACATATCCAATGGTTATACTCTAGGTTTTATGACTGCCAATTCACTTAATTCTCTCGATAATCTAAAATTGTCCTCTGTTCTAGTTAGTTGGTCACATGAGATCATGTCTTTACTGATCCCATGATTGTTTGATAACAGTCATCATGCTACTTGTATCACCCAAAAAATCTTGGATCACTATTTAGAACATTTGCTCGGATAGTTATACTAGTTATTAGACTTGAGATGTTTTCTTGTTTGAACTGAAACATTGATATGAATGAACATCACAATACACATATATATATACATACACACACACACTAATATATATATATATATATATATATATATATATATATATATATATATATATATATATATATATATATACACACACATACATCACACACAGTTATGTGGTCTTGTTTCTGTCAATTTGCTATCCTGAGACTTGAGAAAACCAGAAGGAGAACATAAATTATTGCTACTGTTGCCTGGTGGTTACACAACCACAGATATGATCATCAACTACCTTTTTCTAGTCACTTTGAGGATACTGCTAAACAATAACTCCACTCTAAACTAAAACCTTAGTCACTTATTTGTGCTCCTCAAATAGGGCAACTCCCACAATTCATTGAATGATAATCTGCTGCTTTGGGCTGGCTTTCCTGAAACTGCTAGTGAGGTTTTTTGATTTATGGAATTTAGTATGTTTTTGGTGTACTACTCCATATTTAGGGGGAAACAAATCTACTCTCTGAAAGGCCAAAGTCCAAAGCATACTGGATAATAGATACTGGGTGGGATTCCATAGATTTTATTTCTAAATGTTACATAATCATATGGAAATAACACACACACACACACACAAACGCGAATGCTATCAGTCGTATAACTTATTTAATATACAACAACATGTATATCAAAACGTATTTTGTTTCTAGCAGCGTCCATTTGCAGTTACTAATCAGTAACTAATTACAGTTAATTGGAAATTGATTTAATTTGAGAGCCTTTGAAAGCTATGAGAAGATAACAATATTGCAATTCAGTATTAAGCTTAATATGTTTTGTAAAGCATCATTATTCCCTATAATGTAACTAATCACAAGTCCTTGCTTTTACCAGAGTGGAAAAATAGAACACATGGATGATTGCATTAGATCAACGGTGGGCAACAGGCAACCCACAGCCCGCCAACCATTCACCTGCAGCCCCCAGCTGGCTGCTCCCAATTTTGATCTCTGCTTTGTGAAAGCAGATAATAATGCAGACCGGGGGCAGCCAACTTCCGCATCACATGACCTCTTCTGCAGAAAGCAAGGAGGTCATGCTGCATAACACAGGACAGAAGGAGTGCAGTGTGCTCTCTCTCCTTTCTCTGTATAGCCTCTTTGGAGGTCTCGAAGAACACAAGTTTGTCCATCAATGCTTTAATTCAATAAAATCTACAAACACATTTCCACTTACACTTGTAATTTATTTACATATAACTCTGTTTTTGCCAATGCAAATTATGTTTGCACATTACTAGCACACAAAGTTTAAGCCATCAAACTTTCTATCAGTAAGCTAAAAGAAAAAAAAAAAAAAAGGTTTATTACAGGACCATGATAAGTGTTGATTCATTAGAAATAAATGTAAACTAGTAAGAAAAATACATAGTGGCCATTTTTAAAGAGCACAAACATTTCCTGGCACAACCCTTCTAGACCAGGAAGTTCCTGACCAAGGGTTTTGATTTTATAATAGGAATACGGGCTATTCAACATTCATGCAAGCAATTCCAGGTATGGAGGCATTGGTGATTTTCTCATTCTGGTGAAAATACTAGACTTGTGGACACAATATTCCAGAAAACTTAGACTAGGCAGTGATTTTTAGTTGATATACAGGTGGTGATCTATTAAAAAGTTTTTCCCCCAAATGGTTCAAATTCAGTTAAAATCACCAGAACAACCAATGGGAATTGTTTGACATAATTTTTAAACCAGATTTTTAGAGAATCTAGTTGACTAAACTAACAAAACCAAAAAAACACCACCAGTGATATTTTAAACATGTAGCTTTTTCCATTCACTTATATGAATTCCAAGGGAGTTTCCAGTATGTGTGCTACATGTAGAAAGCCCATCACCATATCACCAGAAATTCGGAAGGCTTTCACTCAGTAGCCAATTCAATTGACCACTGAAAATCCTTGTTTATACTCATTCACTGTACATGTGTTTTAATCATATTATCAAATTGAATACTACACTATATGCTTCTCTCTGTCTTACCTATGATATCAAACCAGTGTGATGCCCCCAGTCTTCAATGGAATCCAGTGGTGTCGGCATTAATTACAGATAAGCCTACTTTTTCATGTTTTGGTACGCAGTTTGGAACATCCCAGAATAGGATTCCATGCACCACACACACCCAAGCAAAAGTATCAGCTATTTTTTTCCAGATGCTCTAAGGTCAAAAGTACCACTATGAGTGGGGTAAATGAGAGTATAAACAAGGGCTGTCTACAATGATTGTGGTTTGATTGGCCAAACTGATTTGTATTAATCTTCAATAAAGGGGCTGCAATTAATTCCATGGTAACAGGAGGCCCACATTTAATGTCTATCAAATATAAACTATAGTGTCCATATGTAGACAGGAGGTACAGACAGCCTTCTGCTTTGAGGCTAAACTCTACTATCTTTTACAGCAAAGGCCTAGATAATAAACTATTGCTGCCCATAGAACAAGTAAGTTGCACAGTCATGTGGAGGGACCATAAACATTACTGAAGGGAAGGGTTACTTCTTACATTCTTATTACTTTAAATGTAAAAAGTAATCTCCTGGCCTTTGTGTTGCAATATGTAAGCCAGTCTTCATGTAAAATCTAATAAAAATGTGCTCAATAGATTCTACTGTACCTGCAAAAGTTCACTTGTTCATAACCCACATCACCGTAGTGGATCAATAAAATAAATCTATAATTTCAGAAGCAATAATTGTTAAAGAAAATATTAACTCTTACCTATCCGTATTTTTGTAACTGACAATCAGTGCTCATTGTTACCATAATAATGGAATGTTCAGCATTACTATAAATTGGTTGCTTCAACATAATGTAAGAGAGATTGTCATGGCAAGTATTTGTCTGCCAGCCTTATACAAGTATCTGTATAATTATTACTTTCAAAAGCATGACAGTATACCACTAAAATTAAGTTTTAATGTACAGGTACATGTTTTCAGCTGTGATGTAGTGTTCCATTTCTAATGAAGGCCACTAGATAATAAGAAGATAAAGGAGAACAGAGCTATCTAACATTCACAGTGGAATAGTAGTTCATTCGGGAAAAAGTACATTATTTTAGTTCTGAAATGCCTGAATCATAATCATTTAACTTAGAACACTTCAACTATATTTGAAATTCAGGACAATAGAGAGGCAATTAAGAATAAAAAGAAAAAAAAAAACAAGACAAAACTTACTGTGTAGGTGATTGCTGCTAACATTCCAATCAAGGTCAAGGAACTAATGGAGAAAGACAATGCATCCAGACCATCTGAAGAACAAAGTTATACGTGGTGAAAATAACATAAAAGATTATTATCATCATCAGTACTGTTATTGCTGTTTTATTTCCAAATGTCATTCATTCTTTTCAACATTTACACACAAAGTAAACGGACTTGCATACACATGACAAGCAAATAAATACAAATAAAGTGTACTGCACACTCAAAAAACAAAAACATGGTTTCTTGTCTTGTACAAAAAGAATAAAGACAATATATGCATTATTCAAATATCAAATATATTCTATATGTATTTTCATATCAATAAATAGGCTGCTTGGTTACCTAGCTGTATACTGAAAAGCAAAAA
This sequence comes from Mixophyes fleayi, assembly GCF_038048845.1. NCBI lineage: Eukaryota > Metazoa > Chordata > Amphibia > Anura > Limnodynastidae > Mixophyes > Mixophyes fleayi. Next base: position 152,276,337 of record NC_134404.1, read on the forward strand.
AAGGAAGAAACATAAAAGAAATAACAAATGGTCAAAAATATTGACAGCTATGTAAACAATGTTTTTATTCACATATTATGTAATACAAAAGTGGTCTACAGATGTGCTCTGCAGAACAAATACAGCGGATAAAGTTCAGTAAATTACCAAAACCAAAGACTAAGCTGTTGAATAAGGTGAACAAAATAATAAGAAAGTCTTAATAGATTTTAAACTTAGAACATCCCCTGGGAGCTGTGATTATGAGGCTTTCTCCATGTTAGGATTGTGAAACAGCTGTGCTTCTTCTAAGCAGATGAACAAGGAGCTATGGCACATGTGTTTATTTAATCAAGAATAAGGAATTGTCAGTTGTATCAACATGGGTGTTAACCATTTCTAAGAAACTTATGAGCAGTTTGCATCCTATAATACAACTATCTATGATTTAGTATAATATGTATAAAAAGGTGCTAGGATGCTCACATAAAACCTTACATATGTAAATGATAGATACCTGCACCATTGACAAGAGAGTCATGCAATTTTTTTTTTTTAATTATATCTATCTATCTTTACATATCTATCTAGACATATATACAAATATATATATATATATATATATATATATATATATATATATATATATACATATATATATACATATATATATACACACACACACATATATATATATATATATATATATATATATATATATATATATATATATATATATATATATATATATATATATATATATATATATATATACACACATATATACACACATATATACACACATATATATATATATAATTTTTTTTCCCAATGGTTACTATGCAGGTATGTATTCTTTATACAAATATATACACACACACAAATGTCAAATGCTAAACAAATTCTACTTTTCTCCTTGAAAGTAATGGTAGCTTATTTGTGGTGAACACCTCAGGACACAGACTGTCCCTTTCTCGCTCTAGAAATATTACAGTAATTATGTTTTGTGCCTGCGTACATCTTTCTACTGGCCTCTCATGAAAGTGACATCAACACACATACAGTAGTAATGGATCATCATTGTCAAGTGAGCATAAACAGATCATCATACTTGTGTTGTAGCAAATCTGGAAATCCATAGTATCCACAACATTGCTACATTTACTAATTTAATATGTCAAACTGAAAAGTAAGTACCAGCTATCAGAACAATCGAAAGGCATTCACAACAATTCTAGAACACAAATGCACAAATGAAAGAATAACGAACATAAAAGAAAATGAAGAACTTACGACTGCTACCAAGCTCTTGAAATAAAATCTTGATTTTATCGAATTCTGTGATATTTTTGTTTGTAGGGATATCCAGGGGAACAAAAGCTCTAGAGACAAAACAAAAACAAATAAATTAAATGAAGATAGAAATAAGAAAAGTAAATAACAATAAAAAACACAATAATAAAAATATACAATTATGACAAGGGTTGTTACATAAATATTTTAAAATTAGTGATGATAGCACAAAACTAATATTGGTACTAGAAGTGCAGTATGCATTTTTGAACAAATGAATATTTGCTATACCATATCTGAATGGAAACCCATTATATCACCAACTAGTCGTCTCAGTCAGGTTCAGTAGTGCCTGTGACTTTGGTAACAAAACCTGATAAATGATGATGTGTAAAAATAGGAACTTTCCACTATGAACCATTTCCTGCCATAAAAATAATGTCAACAATCCCTTATACTGAATTAATTTACCATGAAAAATTTATTTCCCTTTCCATAGTCTATAGCATACTTGCCTACTTTCAGTAGGCGACGTCCGGGAGAGGGACGTGACTAGAGGACTGGAGGGGACGGGCGCCTTGAATCGTATCATTTTAGGCCCCGGCCCCACGAGTAAATGCAGTTTTGGCGCGGGGCCAAAATGACGCGATTCAAAGAGAATCACGTCATTTTGCCAAGGGATGCAGGAGAAATGCCAGCTCTCCCGGGAGTCCGGGAGACTAACCCGAATTTCGTCCGTCTCCGTGCGCTCTTTGAAAATAATGCCCATAGTCTGCAAATTTTGTTACAGAAATACCTAGTTATTCTATTACACTCAGCTTTGTGTAATGACACCACCCTCCATTCCCCTTGTCCTGCACTAAATTAGTGATTTGTGGCTGGCGTCCATAACACAACATAAGAAGTGAGGGCTCTAGTGACACTATAACACTTTTTTTTTTTTTTTTTTTAAAAAGTCTATTTATTTTTGCAGTTGCACTACAGGTCCCATCGAGCCCTGGATGTCAGGGAATGTGGCAATTGCAGTTCTAAAAAAAAAAACAGTCATTCTCTTGTAGCCATGTGTATGCTGGCATTTGTAGTTCTTGTACTTAGTTCTATTTTTTTATTAATATTTAAATAATTTTTATATACTACATCAAGAGAATGAGGAGGACTGGTGTCTCAACAGCATGATGATACTCTTAATACCATATCATCAAGATTTAAGCATTGACACCCAATTACGTGTATGTGCGGAGTCTCACAAATCTGAAGATTGTGCAACTTATCAGAAACGTGCGATTATGGGGTTATTTTTTCGTATGAGCACATATCGCGTCTGCTTTTTTTGACAAAAAAAAAAACCATCCAATTCAGCATCAGCTTATATGTAAAATTTAGTTCAAGTGCAATATTAATTAAAACCTGAATTTATTTTGAAAATACAATCTAGTTTCCTTTAGGTGTACTTTTACCACAAAGCATTAATAACTGCTATAACTAAACACTCCTTTTCACCAGTTATCTCTGGAATATTTTAACAGTGTAGAGCAGCAATGTCTGGTGAGTTCATCCCTGGCAGCATTTGTCAATGAGAATTGTAGATGGCAAGAAATGAACAGTTGCCATGGAGACCCAGAAAAGAGTTGTCTCTTACTTAGCTGCGATGTTAGTACTGACAAGCCACAAGAGCTGAACAACAAGTAGTAAAAAGTGAACAAACACAAAACAAACACAAGAGGCATCTCTGAACCCGCTGCCTTCCTTGCACTGAATTGCAGTGAATACAGCAGGTTAAATTAAAAAGATGCTGCTGCAACACCACTCCAAACAGGTTGTGGGTTTTCCTGTTAATAGTGGTAAACATCTCAGGAAACACGTCCAGCGCTTATTAACTGCACACGCAAACATATAGAACTTGTTTTCACATGTGGCTTGCACTTTTTTTTAATGCAAACCCAACACCTGGGTACATGGGGTCAAAAATGGCTTCTTCAAATCTATTTGCTCTCTACAATTCCGTTGCAATCTACTAAACTATCCATATGGGACATTCAAGTAGGCATTGTCTGAAATTAAAGCTGTACGCTAATTTGTAATGGTTACAATCTATCACTTTGCATTTTGTTTTTATACAGTTGTTCACAAAAAATACAAAGATATCGATAAACTGCATTTCACAGACTATAATTCAAGCAAATTTTGAACTGAAGTTATTATTGAGATTATTTACAATTTGTTATAGATTCTCTATAAATACCCATCATTGTTAGTTTACCATATACACTATTACTCTTAAAACAAATTTCCTTCTCATTCCTCTTTTCTCATTTTATAGACTGACTGGGCACTACATAGAATGCTACACACTACGTGTAACATACACAATTACTTTTTCATCTTGCTCACACTGCATTTTCATTCTCTGCTAAGAAATAAACAGACAAACAAGTTTGTTTATATGTAAATATAAATTACCAATAGAAGCTGCTCTACATCCCAGAACTCATGGTAAAAGGTGAAAAAAAGACACAAATCAGTAATACTCTCTAACATTCTCAACACTGTGCAGTTTTGAGTTAATTGTAAATTACGCCAATAACAAGATAAATTTGAAATTGTAGACATAAACAGGTAATGAATGTTAATATAACTGTGGTGGTGGTCTTTGTTGGACTTTATCACTACTTGTCTTAATGTTGCTTAAAAAAGCTGTACATGGCTCTAGTTTTCAGTTCCAATTCAAATCCTTACTAGACATTTATTTGGGGGTGCTGGACATTCCTTCTGGGTGCTTTTTTTTATATATACATGTATTGTTTTTAAACATAGTGATTTAGGTCGACAATTTGACTGTCTATCTTACAACCCTGTCTACATTTTACATGTTGGCCTTTCACCTGTGTAGTCATTATGACTGTCAACATTATTAGTATCTATAATATAAATGTCTAGTGGCGTGTGTTAGTCTGTCTGTGTGTGTGTGGAAAAAATAAAACCAAGCTGCAGCGCCACCTGCTGGGCGGAGTTATACACTGACCTACTAAATTCTTAGTGTGTGTGGAAAAAAAAAATCAGAAAGGGCTGAAATTTGGTATACTAAGATGTTTTTAATTTGTGAATTTAATTTGTTAATTGTTAAAAGTGTTTATAAAGATTTTAAAAAAATATATATATATTTCTTGAAGGAGAAGTGACAGTTGGGAGTGGTTGGTGGTTGAGGCCTGGGCTATGGCCCAAATGCATGATAAGAACCTTTTTAACACCTTAAGTAGCTTGATTTGACTAGAATGCATGAGTATCATGCACGGGTTAACTTGTTTATTTATAAGGTGCCACAGATTCCGTAGCGCTGGATACAGAAGCAAGTAACAAATAGATTAGGTAATACATATAAGTAGCACAGATGAGTGTGAGTAACGCTATGGGGACTCACACAGAGTGCAGCAAAAAATGTGATGGGACGTACAAGGGAGTCAGATAGTAGACAGACATGGGACAATAGGTAGAGAGGACTCTGCTTGCAAAAGTTTGCATTCTAGAGGAAAAGGTGATGAGAGAAATTAGGACCAACTGGGAGAAAATGGAGATGGCAGGCGAGGAAGAGGAGGTGATGAATAGAATGGTTAGGAGGTGGCAGGATAGACGAGCTTAAAAAGGTGAGTTTTGAGCGACCATTTGAAGGACTGAAGATTGGGGGAAAGTTGAGTGAAACGGGATAGGGAATTCCAAAGATTAGGGACAGCACGGCAGAAGTCTTGGAGGCAAGCATGGGGAGGTAAAGAGAAGTGAATTGACATTGCGAATCGATAGCTATGGCCCATCCTAACGATAATGGGCATTCCCTGACTAGGGCACTGAAATCCACTCTGATTTCCAGCACATTTATCGGGACTTCTATGGAAGTGGCAATGAAGAATGACTAGTCCCTAGCCCCAAAAACTGGCATCCGCAGTCACCAGTGTCCATTCCCAAAAGGTAAATTGGTGTCCTCTTTCAAGGTTGTTGCATCTCAGCCATCAGAGGAGCAATTGGTCCACCCTTGGAGACAGTCTGATGAACCAGCTGGTCAATTGATGGTGATTTGTTCCATTTCAAAATAAGTTTGGTCTGTTACTCCATCGAAGATGGATGCATCTTGACTAGAACTTTTATGCAAAAGTGAACAGACACAAATTTGCAAGCTAATAATGACATTGTAAGTTCTTATAAGGAGTGGATGTTTTTCATGTGGCGAGTACGTCCTCTGGTGCAGGGGCGCACCCAGGGGGGGTTTCCTAGTCCCCAGAACCCCTGTCCTACCTGGGATGCTGTAAGATTACAGTGGTTGGCCCCTTTCCCGGGACCAGCCACTACTGCTTGTAGCTTGGGAGGATCGTCTCCCAGTCAGTCCCCTGCTGTGTGAGCACAGCTTTCTGCCGGCAGTTTGGCCCCGCCCCTTCCTCCCACACAGCCAGCAGCATGGGTGTAATGCAGGAGGCAGCAGAAGAAGGTAAGAATGTGTGTATGTGTCTGTGTATATGGCAGTTTACATATCTGTGTTTGATCCTGTGTGTGTTTGTGTATGTGTGTCAGTCTGTGTTTGTCTGTGTATATGACAGCTTACATGTCTGTGTTTCATACTGTCTGTGTTTATCTGTGCTTATCTGTGTATATGGCAGTTTACATGTCTGTGTGTTTGATCCTGTGTGTATGCGTGTGTCTGTGCTTAACTGTGTATGTGGCAGTTTACATGTCTAGTCTACGTATTTGTGTATATGTGAGTCTGTGGTTGTCTGTGTATGGGGCAATTTACATGTCTGTGTGTTTGACCCGATGTGTGTTTGTAGCCACACCCCTACACATGCTGGTCACGCCCACTGGTATTGTGGCGTGAAAACCCCCCTCATCGAATCCTGCGTTTGCCCCTGTGATGGCAATGTCAAACAGCAGTAACAGAAAGACTATCCACTGGGAAGGAGTAAGGTTGGACTTCTCGTAGTTGATGATCCAACTGTGAGACTCTAAAATCTGGGGGTCTCTTGAACACGCACTTGTAGCAAGGCCAAGGCCGCCTTGAAAAGCATATCATCCAGGTAGGGAATGACAGTTGCCCATTGTATCTCAGAAGGAGATGTTTCTGGTGAATACCCACTGCAATGTTGACAGGCAAAAGGCTAGAGACCTAAATGATAATGGTGAAACTGTAGAGCATATCTGAGGATACCCCAGTGTCCCTTTCAGATTGGAACATGTAAGTACACACCCTTGATGACTGTGAACACCATAAACTCCCCCTACTCAACATTGTTGATGACAAACTTCAAGGACTCTATCTAAAACAATGGTTTTAAAAAATATGTGGCTGCCATAGCAGCCCTTAAAATCATCACTCAGTGCAGCACGTTACAAATTAAATTTCTATTCTTCCTTACGTCTTTCTAGAGGGAGACAAAGTGCCTAAGCTCCTTTACAGCACCTTTATAACCCTTATTAAAGATGTGAGTAATCTATAAAATCATGCCCCTCTCACTCTGAAATAAATGCCTTGGTCATTTCTTAAAATAGCTATTGATTTGGGTAGAAGTTCCTGCCAGTACATGGGATGTTGACACTCTCATTAAAAGGTTTCTCCACAAAAACTTCAAAATAAACCATGTACTGTCCCAATACATGGTAACATAGTAGTACTCATCTCTGGCTGACCCCATCATCCATTCAAATGTCAATGCCTGTGTTCAGTCTGCACCCTGCTGTGTGGAAGTTGGCAGACTGAGATGCAGCTAGAACTGCAATTCTTCAGCCTGCTCCATTTATACATGGCTTGGCGGATAGTCCAAGCTGTGTTTAGAGAGAGAGACAGGCTAACAAATTAAATGCACCGTCTCCACATAGCAAGGCTCAGGGACAACACAGGTTCTGGGCTGCACTAATATTATAACAGGAAGTGGGGCTGGTCATATTAGTATACTATGGTACTGCCAGTGGGCAGTACAAAGCTAATTTTATTTTATGTTTTTTTACAAAAACCCTTCACTTCATGCACAGATGTACAGATAAAGATAGAGGACACTACAACTGCAACACACAGTAAATTTAACACATCTAGTAATGTCTGTTCACATAACAGTTTAATGTGCAGTTGTATTTATGTGACAGGTACTCTAAAATGTTTAATGCCGTTTTTTAGTAATACTAAATGCAACACTTCAGCTGCATACATTAAATACACCTGTTATATACACATCTAACATTTACTGTAAGCGGCATTACTACCCATTAAAATATTTCCCTAATGTGCCCCCACCCCCTATATGCAGCTGTTTTTCCGGGGACATCAAATAAATTTTGCCAGCAACATTAAATGGATACAGAGGGCATTGTGAACAAGAGGACCAGTCACAACAAGTGATTTATCCTCCTGTCCCCATACATCCTGGTTCTTGGCCCATGATGTGAGAAATGGAGAAACCCCAGGAAAAACAGCTCCATGGGGTAACCCACAGGACTACAGCTAAGGGGATAGGACAATTTAGGAACATATTTTCTTAGTTGGTAATTCAGCTTTAACTCAGGTTCAGCATTACTTTGTCTTACATTCAAGAAATGCAACAATTATTCTATTAAGTATTCACTTCAGTTTAAATTTGGTCTTTTTACCTTATTAAACAATGCTGTGGGTGGGGCTGGGGTGACGTTATTCATTGTCAATCGTGTCATCATGTCCCGCTCACACTCACTTGACTAGGGAAGTGGGCGGTATGCGGGAGGTTACATAGCTCTGGGAGAATGCCTACAAATTCACTGTAAACATTCCAGGAGAGCAGGCAACAATACCGAAGACCCTGAGACATTAGTGTCATATGATCCAACAAAGCCCATCAAAGAAGTGCACTGAAAAAGATTCTCAGCTGCACGGTGAACAAGCTTCTTCTAGTACTTGGGTTGTTCATACTTTCTATAATAAACATAAATAATTCATACCTGCCCATAAGATGGCTAACTTAATATAGACATGTAAAAGCTCAAAATGTAGAAGAATCTACACCACATGTTGTCTGGTTAAGAAATCTGCTTAATGTGCGCAACATGTGGGTCAGGACCCCAACGGAGTTCTTAGATTATCCTAGATAATAAGAGATTATACGACAAGCAAAGCTTATTGGGAATTGTCTCCATTGGGATCCTAGGACAATAGCACACTGACACTTGGGTTACCACTCTCAGCAGAAAAAAGGTTGAGCCTTATTGATTTTAAGGACATGTCTGTTTTTAAGGAAAAATGTGGGAACATGGTTACTTAGACATGCCAGAATCTGATTTTGCTGTACAGAGTAAGAGTTCAAGTAATTTTAAGGGTTAAGTCAAAAACTATTTAAGATTTGGCAGGTAGCATCTCAATTTAATAATGCAATTTTCTGCAACAATGAATTGACTGTTGATTAATATCCTTGTTATACCAATTCTAGTATAAATTAAAACAAATGTATTAACCTTCATGTTATAAAAAACCTCTAACCTCTGCATATAGGTCATACGTACAAGCTTGCTTGTCCAGTTAACCAGCTCTCAGAGCACATGTAATTAGACATAATTGCAAACTGGCTTCATGAATACTCAAAGAGGAAATCAAAACAAAACATGTTTTGGTAACTCCATGCAGAAATATTGTGCCTCTGCAATTTCAAGACTACAACAAAATAAATAACTGCACAACAAAATAAATAATTGAAAATTATTATAGAAAATAGGCTAAATGTCAACTATATTGTCAGTATTTAGAGTCCTGATTCTTGTATTTAAGATTTTAATGCTGCAACATGTACTTCCACCAGAAGGATTGCTCCAACACAGTTACATGTTGTCCAGCAAAGCAGCAGTTAAATATACATTGCTGCAGATTTCCCAACAGGTAATTCCATTCACTAGTGTCTGGTCTTTAAATACTTGCCTCTTTGAACAGACTTTGCCATTTGGTCTTCCTTTGACCAGACCCTGCAGTTCTCTTGAGCAACTGTTGCCATCATTTGTTGTTATAGAGACCCCTACCCTGTATTTAAGTATCTTAGTATAACTTTGCTACCCTCTAAGCTTCAGAATCCCTTGCCTAAGATACTGTGCTTAATCTTGCGCTTCAGAGACCTTCATACCTTGTGTTCTAGTGGCCTAGTACACCCATGCTCTACCTATGTAATCCTCCTTTCCAGAGACTTTTACTACCACAGTGCTAACCTGAGCTTCAGTTACTTGATATTCTTGTGCAATCCTGTATCCTGACTACCTTGCTACATCCAGCTTGTATTCCAGAGTACCACTACCAGTATTTCATCCACTTTGTCCAAGGTCCTGCTACTGTTGTCCTATCCAGTATTTCACTGACTCGCTATCTGTATTTCACTCTGTGTCCTTGCACTACTACTCACATCAACCAGGGCTACTTTTCCAGTTCATTGCTACTATATCTGTCCTGTTTCATCATCACAGATTGGTTACCATTCACTGTGGTGACCATTCTGCTCTCCAGTCACTGGGTTTACATTACATTGATTAAACGTGTGTCTATGCTACAGTATCTTGTGACTGCGACAGCAGTAACACACCGAATTGTGACATATATATCAACTTCAGGACACACATTTGCTACATTAACATTTAAATTCCATGTTTAAATTACCAGTTTAGGTGAAAAAATAGTATTCATGAATTTGCATGCCCTATAGGAAGCAAATACTGATGAGAAACTTCAAATCTACAGTATTTGCCTTAACAGAAAGAAAAAAAGGGCAAGGAGGAAGGATTAAAATGTATTCTAAAATGCTCATCCTGCTTCACTTGATCTGCACAGAAATTTAACATTATATAGTGGCATAATTTGGCAGCTGTTCCCTCACCTACATGTGTACCACTACGGTACTTTAAAAATAACAGAAAATAATAAATACTATCATAATAATGAATATATATATATATATATATATATATATATATATATATATATATATATATATATATATATATATATATATATTTCATTATTATGTTAGTATTTTTTATTTTCTGTTATTTTTAAGGTAGTCATAATTTGATCAGGCCTATATTTCCCATATTTATCAAAATAATTTAGAGGACTTTTTCAGCAACTAGGTATATTCCTTACAACCTATTCTTACATGGATTGGTTGCGTTGATCCAGAGAAATGCAAAGCAAAACCAACAAAAATTAGTTTTTTATAATTACATTAAATCATTTTCTCTTAGTTCATGGGGGACACTGGATCATGGAGTATAGAGCCTCATTCAGGGCCTGAGCACTTTAAATATTTCTAACAATTAAATACTGCTTCTTATACCTTCTGCAGGGAAATCAGTTTTTTACAGTGCCGTCAGGACAGGGTGGTTTTTTTTTTGTTTTTTGCTGGGCTGTCTGCAAACTGGAGCAGGGAAGAAGTATTTTGTAGGTAGAGTCTGCTGCAACCTCGCACCTGATGTGGGATGTTTCCCAAGGGGTGGTCTCCCCATCACTTCCGACGCAGGTTATAGCTGTGGGCGCCGTGCTGACATCGCACCATCGGGTAGGTAGAGCAGCACCAGACTGCACCCGGAGAGTGGCAAGGTAAGTCCTTCTTTCAGGCACCGATGAAGGAGATGTAAAACATGCAGTCAGCTTCTGATGGGGCCTGGAGCCTGCTAAGCAAGGACGGTGCAGAGACAGGGCTCCACTTGGGAAGCAGGGTCAGGTGGTTCAGCCTCACCGAAGGCAGACCCGCAGCACAGGGAGACTGTCCTCTAGGACGGTGGCTGACGTGCTGGGCCCTGGGGGGAGGTGGAGACCCCTGCACCATATAAGTCACCTCCTCCCAGATTGATTTCAGCCGTGTTCTGAAGATCAGTCTAAACAGGTCAATTTGCCAGCAACCCTGCTGACTCTTTACCTGCTCTTTTTCTTTTAATGTTGGATAAAGAGAGGTATATGACTACTGAATCCTGGAGGTGGGAGGTGCAGCCCCAAGCAGCATCTCTGCACTCACCTCCCTGACTGATTTCAGGTGTGTACTGAAGACCAGACATTGGGCCATGAGCTATGATCACCTTTATTTATACAGCAGCAGGTAATTACTGCTAGCTGGAGAGGGATTTGTGAAAGGATCTCTATGGTCCTCAGCAATAATGGTAATAATGATATGTGAAGGAGTTAAAAATGTTGGTATTTGCCTTAAAAATACATTCAGCATAATCGCCAGCTCCAGCCTTGAACTATCCCAAAGACCCCTAGGACAGGGGATAATGGATGATGACATTGGGAGTACTGGCTCCAGTGAAAGTTGATAAGAATAACCCATAAAAGAGTCATGAAGAGAACTAACTAGCTTTGTCAGAAGATTTATATTTACTCAGGAAAATATCAATCATGTGTTTCTATCCTATAACTAGATCAAACGTTTTTTCATGTATAAATGTAGCCCACTAACAAATGAGCACAGCTCAGTTCCATCTTGACATTGACATGTCTGTCTTGATTACTGATCTCCTGGTTAAAAAGCATCTTATCTCACTGATATCTGAAGGGACTTGATAAAGGAGAGGTAAAATTACCCTAACAGAATGCATTGGGATTGTGTTGTATCTTTCTGCACAAATTCTGCTGAGTTTTAATGTCTATTGACACCTGGTACATGTTTCAATATTGGGTACTCTATAATCAGCCTTTTTCCTGATCTTTTTGTTTTCATGTTAGATAAAGAGAGTTATATGAGTCATAGGGGGTGGTGCTGATCCAGGCAGCATAATTTACCTCCCCCTGACTGATTTCAGGTGTGTACTGAATATCACACTGTGCCAGCAACTACGACCTTTGTCTCTCTAGCAGCTAGCTGGAGTGGGATTGAATTGGGAATTATAGAGTATATTTCTGAACAATTTCTGATGACCTTATTGGTGTCTGTTGATACCTGGTTCTCTATATTGTGTACTCTGTATCTTTCTTGGTTTACTTTCCTTGCCTGTCATGCAAAATTAAGGAAGGTCTAGGATGGCGGGGCTTCATCTGTAAGTTCTTATTTATGTAAAATATCAGGCTATGACCAAGTGGACAGTCAGACAGGGATGCCTTTGGCAGGAGTCCAGCTGTGGTACACACTGGCTGGGATTGCCTCTGGGTGGGTAGAACCAGCCTGGGCTAAGGCACGAGCGCAGTCTAATTCTGGGTTTACCCAACCGCTCGCTTCACATCCACTGGTTGTAGGGGAAGGGACCTGTCCTTCCATTGATTTCAATGAATCTTCAGCCAATTACCCCATGCTTCTCTTAGTAATGCCACAAGAGCAGCCAGTTTGGGCAATATGCCTGGTACGACCTGCATGCATAGTGGTCTGGAATTGTTCAGGAGAAAAAGAACACAATTCTCTCACAAGAAGACTGGTTGATGGCAGTAGAAAATGCTGTCTCAGGTGTTATCCCAGAACATCCCTATATACAAGTGCTCAACTGGGTCCAGATCTGGTGACTGAAAAGGACATGGCAAATGGATAACGTCATTGTTAGACTCATTAAACCATTGAGTGCCAACATGTGTCCTGTAGATGGGGGCATTTTCATCCTGCAACACCCACCTTCCATCAGAAAAAATATGCTGAACATGGGATGAAGATGATCACTCTTTATTAATAGTAGTACCAAGTAGCAATTATCATCATCTTGAATTCTAAGGGATGGACTAGATGCAAACCAAGCCTGAAAAATATGCCCGCACCATCATAAAAAACCTTCATGGTTGCAAACAAGAACAGAGGACCATAGATTTCTTTATGTTGAATCATCCGTTTGTTGAGAAGTTGATGGAAGAAGGTTCATCTATATATACACACACACTATATATATATATATATATATATATATATATATATATATATATATATATATATATATATATATATATATATATATATATATCTCTATACACACACATATATACTATATATATACTAGAGATGAGCGCACTCGGATTTCTGAAATACGAGCCCACCCGAACGTTGCCGATCCGAGTCGGATCCGAGACAGATCCGGGTATTGGCGCCAAATTCAAATCTGAAACCGAGGCTCTGACTCATAATCCCGCTGTCGGATCTCGCGATACTCGGATCCTATAAATTCCCCGCTAGTCGCTGCCATCTTCACTCGGGCATTGATCAGGGTAGAGGGAGGGTGTGTTAGGTGGTCCTCTGTCCTGCTATATCTCGTGCTGTTCTGTGCTGTGCTGTGCTGTGCTGTGCTCAGTCCAGTGGTGCTGTGTCCTGTGCTCTGTCCTTCTGAGTTCAGTGGTGGTGCTGCTGGGTCCTGTGCTGTGTCTTGTTCACTTCAGTCCAGTGGTGCTGTGTCCTGTGCTCTGTCCTGCGGAGTTCACTGGTGCTGCTGGGTCCTGTGCTGTGTCCTGTTCAGTCCAGTGGTGCTGTGTCCTGTGCTCTGTGCTTCTAAGGGCATAGTTATTTCCCCATTATTCCCAAGTTTTTAAAAAATAAAAAAAAAATTAAAAAAAAAAAAATATATAATAATTATAACCAAATTTGCAAAACCAATCCAGCAGTATAAGTCCATTGGTACTGCAATATTACCAAGTTCACACATTCTGCAGTATCTTGTGCTACATATAATGGAGACCAAAAATTTGGAGGATAAAGTAGGTAAAGATCAAGACCCACTTCCTCCTAATGCTGAAGCTGCTGCCACTAGTCATGACATAGACGATGAAATGCCATCAACGTCGTCTTACAAACCCGATGCCCAATCTCGTAGTACCGGGCATGTAAAATCCAAAAAGCCCAAGTTAAGTAAAAGTAGCAAAAAGAGAAACTTGAAATCATCTGCGGAGAAACGTAAAGTTGCCAATATGCCATTTACGACATGGAGTGGCAAGGAACGGCTTAGGCCCTGGCCCGTGTTCATGACTAGTGGTTCAGCTTCAGCCACGGATCTTAGCCCTCCTCCTCCTCCCCACACCTACAAAAAATTGAGGAGTTATGGTGTCAGCAACAAAACAGCAAACAACTCGGGGTTCTAAAGAGAAATTATCACAAATTCCCAAGGCGAGTTTAAGGGTGTTGGTGGTTGCGAAGCCTGACCTTCCCATCACTGTACGGGAAGAGGGGATACTAGCCACCAAAAAAAGTGGTCTATTTAATTTAACTTTCTAGCTCCACAGTTTGTGCAGCCTGCTTTTTTTCATCTTCAAAGTATTTACAAGCCTTGCAATCTAAATTAACAAGAGGTAGTGACGTGCTAGAACTCCACCCTCTATATGCTGCAGAGGATGGAGGAGCATCAAAAGGCCATTCAAGTCTACACAGCCACCTACGACATAGGAAACCCTCATTTTCTTCCACATCTATGGCTGCGAGGAAAAAGCTCAGTTTTCCTAAAAGAGGCACTGGCGGGGATGCTGATAACATCTGGTCCGGACTGAAGGACCTGGCAACCATTGCAGACATGTCTACTGTCGCTGCATTGGATGCTGTCACAATTGAAAAAATGGTGGAGGATTAGTTTGCTGACACCATCCAAGTAGACATGTCAGACAGTCCAAATTGTTATTGGCAGGAAAAAAAGCCAGTTTGGAAGCCCCTGTACAAACTGGCTCTATTTTACCTGAGTTGTCCCCCCTCCAGTGTGTACTCGGAAAGAGCTTTTAGTGCAGCGGGTAACCTGGTCAGTGAGCGGCGAAGGAGGTTGCTTCCTCACAACGTTTACTACCGGGGCCACTCCACTGTGCAGTCCATATTTAGGTGTATCAGATATTAAACAACGGTGAAAGTTGATGCCCAATTTTTTAATTATATTGTTGGCGCTGTAAAAAATTGTGTTCCGGGCACACCACACTACGCAGTCCATACCATTTTTTGGTGGAATTCTGACCCGTGGAGGGTTTTTTAATTATATTGTGGCCTCGGTACCAAATTGTGTACCGGGGCCACCACACTACGCAGTCAAGATAGATAGATGCGTATCATAGATAAAGTACATTCAGTGTTGTGGGGCAAATTAAAAAATATTCAAAATGCACTGTCATTATCAAAAACAAGAGGTTTTGACACGCTGAAACTCCAACATGTATATGATGGAGAGGATGGAGGAGCAGCCGTATGTGCAGTGTAATGCAGACCTGTTGAAGGTTTTCTATATATTATATTGTGGTGCCCAGTGCCCACTACTCTACGCAGTCCAGATACTATTTTTGGGTGTATTGCAGACCTGTTGAAGGTTTTCTCTATATTTTTTATTGTGGTGGCCAGTGGCCAGTCCTCTACGCAGGGAAGATACTATTTTTGGGTGTAATGCAGACCTGTTGAAGGTTTTCTATATATTATATTGTGGTGGCCAGTGGCCAGTCCTCTACGCAGTGCAGATACTATTTTTGGGTGTAATGCAGACCTGTTGAAGGTTTTCTATATATTTTATTGTGGTGCCCAGTGCCCACTACTCTACGCAGTCCAGATACTATTTTTGGGTGTAAGGCAGACCTGTTGAAGGTTTTCTATATATTATATTGTGGTGGCTAGTGGCCAGTCCTCTACGCAGTGCAGATACTATTTTTGGGTGTAATTCAGACCAGTTGATGGGTTTTTAATTATATTGTGGGGAACACTCCTCTACGCAGTCCAGAAAGATACCTCGTTGCAACGTTTTGTACTAAAAAAAAAAAATTGTGAGGTGTTGGCTGTTCAGAATAGCCTTTAAATTAATGGAAATGATTGTTATTGAATGTTATTGAGGTTAATAATAGCGTAGGAGTGAAAATAAGCCCAAAAACTTGATTTTTACACTTTTTATTTTTTTTTCAAAAAAAATCCGAATCCAAAACCTTAAATCCGAACCAAAACCTTTCGGCAGGTGTTTTGCGAAACAAATCAGAACCCAAAACATCGCGAAAATCCGGATCCAAAACACGAGACCTCAAAAGTCGCCGATGCACATCCCTAATATATACACACACACACTGCATATGTAGTCTAATTTGTCTAGACTTTTCCCTTAATCTGTTATTTGCTTATATATATTTTATCTTAAATATATATGAGATGTGGTAAAACAATATGTTTATACATCAGTAAATCATGCTTGCATGCAGAAGGTAGCGTCTGTCTTCCACAGGGATGGGCAATGTATCAGTATCATAGTAATACATTAATAACAAATTACAGTAAGTTGATATAGCTAATTGTATTACTGTTGTAGTACTTCTTTTTGCAGTTTTGCATAATAGGACAACTGAGACGTAGATAAAAAAAAAAGTCTTGCATAGTCTGGAGACAGATGGTGGTGGCAGTGTGCTACTTTTATACCTAACATGGAGTCACCTCACGCACTACACCATATCACAAATGTTTCTTGCAGTTACTTCACTTGTCCAATACTGGTCAGGAGTATGTGTACCGTCATCAATTAAAATGCTGATAATTGACCATAATGCATAATATGCATAAAGCTAATACATTCTTGCTATTTAAGTTGTATTGTGTTACTGTACTCTATTGATATCTTTTGCGAAACTTTAATTATATATAAAAGGAAGAGCAAAAGATACTGGGATACTGACAACATAGATGTAGAAGGTACTCAAGTTAAGGATATTAGAAGTCACAAAGTTCTATGGCACAATGCTGCAGGCAGAGTGCCATAATATAATTTGCTGCGCAAAGCAAGAGCATATAGAGATTAGAAAGGAGTTCAAGTTATACAGTACGACTAAGCATACAAATAAAGATTTTTATCAATTTATATATCGAATAATGTATACCCTCCATACTGTTCTACTGTAAATTATAATAGTATTAGGAGTCCTAATAATCACTAAGTGATTACATAAAAATACAGGTATTTTTCATAACACTAACTGTGCAATATCAAGTAGCCTGTAATAGCTTATTAAGGTTAATGCAAATGTTATCCCTACCACGTACTTTACTGCAGAAATGGATTGCTCTGCTGAGTAAGAGTAATTGGTAATATGCAAAATAACTGGAGTGGACAGCCTCACATAGCCAACTCATTATTATCTTTGCTGGAAAAATGCATTATTTGTCACTACATTTATAAATGTACTTTAAAAAGTAAAAAAATCCAAAATACTACAATAGAAAACAAAAAACAATATTAATTCTAAAAGAATACTGCATTAAAGATTTGGGGGTAAAAGTATCAAGGTCCGATTTTTCCAGCGTTTTAAAATCATGGCAAATCGCGGGTGTTAACCCCCGATTTTTGCCCAAAAGTTATCGAATGTATCAAGCTGTGATTTTTACCCTGATCTTCAAAATCGCATCTGTGGCAATTTGCTGCAATGTCAAACACTCCCGTGTTAAGCTAACTCTCCTGTGCCGCCATGGGTATACTGGTGCTTGTAGTTATCCAAGTATTAGCATGCCCACATTGTTTATGGCACCCCGTCTGGCTGGGACTTGTAGTTCCACAAAACAAAATTTATTTTTTTTCAACTTATATCGTTATTTATTACCCTACACCCACCGCCCAGGGGTGTAGGAAGAGTCCCAGTGCTTTTAGCACTGGGTTGGTTGTCCCTACAGGGGGGGCCTCTCGGGTTTTTTTGGCGGACCCCACTCCCCAGGGAATCCAGTCCAGCGCTGAACAGCCTGGGGTTGGTGTCCCCCTGCTATAGTGCCACCCACCCCGGCTGGTTTGCCTAGTGCTGGTTATGTGAAAATCGGGGGGACCACACGCAAAATTTTCTCCAGATTTCCACGCAACCAGCAGTAGGCTGGCAGCACTAGTGTTAATAGTGAATCGACTGGGATCCCACACTTTTTTTTCCCCCAACTTATATTTTTATCAGTTTTGACAGCTGCCGGGACCTCTGGCTCTATAGACAGGCAGTTTAACAGTGATGTGTTTACTGAACACGCTGCTAGAATGCAGCGTGTTGTATCTGGCGTGTTTTAAAGCAAACTCAGGAGAGTTGGCTAAATCGCAGCTTCATACATTTGAGACTTGTATAGCTAGAGTGGGGAACAGTCGGGAGTTTGATCTCTATAGATTTTGGAAATAGCGATTTTGACAGAAACACATCTCTGGCGATTTTACAGGAAATCTCAGGTTCATACATCTGCGAGTTTCAACTCTCCCAAGAAAAATCAGTGGATTTGCAAAATCGCACCTTGATACATTTACCCCTTGGAAACAAGAACATTTGCAGAGACAAGTAATCTACTTACCCAACAAGAAGAAGACATGAGCACACTAGAACAAACCCAAACGTGTACTTGAGAGCACTGGTTATTTGCTACAGGGGGCAGAAAAAAACAGGGAGATCAGTCAGTAGGTCACATCAAAAAAACCAAGCACTGCTACAGTACAGGTATAGTTTCATTCAACCGTTGTTTGTCCATTATCTAACAGAAGCAAACAGTTCTGTCCTAATACACCAAAATAAGGTCAACTGGACAAGTCTTATTTTGTTAAACAGTAAATATATAGCTTTACTCTGGCACATGTTACAACATTTTTTGTTTACAATTACATTAAAAGAAATTATATATATATATATATATATATATATATATATATATTTATTAGTTACAATTACTGTAGTTTCAAATTTATAGTCACTGGTACCTTGCAATTTGAAAACTATCACGTTTAAAGAAACTATGCATTCGTTCCCCTTATCCAAATAGAGGGCATGCAATTTATAGAAGGTGGAGTGGAAAAAAGTACATTACATAACTTTTGTATATACTTGTCTTATTACTAAGCACATAATTCAACTACATAATTACTACTTTTGCCGAATATATTAATCAATTTGAAACATACGGCAACGGACAGGGCATGATTAAAATTAAAACAAAAGGATACATATGGTCAGCCGCAGTGGTTTACTAAACAAAAAGGACTCTGTGCTTTTCACAAACCTCATTTATTATATGTGTTGGCATGTGTCAGCATCGCTTCCTATGGCACTGATCATGGCAACATCTGTATAGAGTTGGTCTTGTAGAGTTTACTTTGCAAATCACTTTTTTTTACTACAAAACCTTTAGCTATCAGTGTGACGAGTAGATTTTGTTCATCGAAAATTGTGAGTTTACTTTTGTACAATTTGTAAAAGAGATTGATGATAGTTTATTGGTGCAAACTTAGATCAGTAATGGGCAACAGACAGCCCTCCAAGCCTTCACCTGCGGCCACCAGCTCATTCCTGCAGTACTGACAGGTTTGTTTGTTATAGCGTATAACACTTGTTTAAAATGCTTGCTGATATATTACAGATAGGCGTCTCTCTCTTTGATTAAATATACTGATCTAAATTGTTAATGAGATTAAGGGTAATGCCCTGCCATCCTGAAGGATAAAAGGCTACTCATACTGAAGTGCATTAGGTTGCATATCATTGCCGTGGATGCTGCTTTTCAAAAGTGTTTTTGGAAAAAATGGGTTAAAGGAATATCTGATGTCAAATGTCTAAATCAATGAATACTTAGCGTCCTAAAATACTCAGCTACTTCAAGGTTGGCTTTATTTTACATGCAAGTCTTACTTGCATGTATCCCTAGCTTTTTTCAATTCCCTTAATGTGTAAAATTTCTTAGGGGACTTCCAGATTATAAAGCTCCAAGCACTTTTTTGTCCTCAGCAATATGCTATTAATTCAACATTTATTGTTATGACTTTAATATATTTTTAAAGATTACGATTTTCACAGAAGACTAAATCACATAAATATTAAATCTGTGGCATTAACCAGAAAACTACAGTAATTTAGAACCTAAACACACTGTACTTTCAGAGAATGGAGAGGATGACCCATGGCCAGATTGCCTAACACATTGCCAATATATTCAATGCAAAAAAAAAAAAAACACAACTAAACTTGGCTAATTTCTGCCAAATAGAAATATTTGAACTCTTTCAATAATGCACTATATCAGCAGGAACAGCAATTCTGAAACATGGTTGCAACAAATTGTTAGCAATGGAAGATGTAAGCAGCCACGCTTGTAGAAAATAAGGATGAGCGGGCTCGTTTGTCTGGAATCCGAGCCCACCCGAACAGTGTGATTCCGAGTCAGATCCGAGCGATGTCCGGGTATTCCCGCCAATTCCAAAACTTAAAACGAGGCTCTGACTCATAATCCCGCTGTCGGATCTCCCGATACCCGGATCCTTTAAATTTCCCGCTTGCCGCCGCCATCTTCACTCGGGCATTGATCAGGGAAGAGGGAGGGTGTGTTAGGTGGTCCTCTGTCCTGTGATTTCTCGTGCTGTGCGGTGTTCTGCTCAGTCCAGTCCAGTGGTGCTGTGTCCTGTGCTCTGACCTGCTGAGTCCAGTGGTGCTTTGTGCAGTGCTGTGTCCTGCTGAGTCCAGTGGTGCTTTGTGCAGTGCTGTGTCCTGCTGATTCCAGTGGTGCTGTGTCCTGTGCTCTGTTCTGCTAAGGGCATTGTTATTTCTAAATTATTCCAAAGTTATAAAAAAATTATTAAAAAGTTATAAAAAAATAAATCTAAAAGAAAATGAAAAAATTATAAAAAAATGATACGTAAAAAAAAAAAAAATTAGGTTGAAAAAAAAAATAGGTAGTACTATTTCAATTCAAAGTCACACTACGTTCACTCTTGCAGCTGTCACAAAAAATAGGTAGTACTATTTCAATTCAAAGTCACATTACGTTCACTCTTGCAGCTGTCACAAAAATTAGGTAGTACTATTTAATTTCAAAGTCACATTACGTTCACTCTTCCAGCTGTCACAAAAATTAGGTACTGCTGTATAACTACAGTCCAGTGGTACTCTCCTGTGCCGCAGATATTTTGTAAAGGCTTTGCCCAGTGTGTGTGGTTTAGGGGTACGCTCTCTTGTGCTGCATATAATGGAGTACCAAAATTTTGAGGATAAAGTAGGGAAAGATCAAGAACCACTTCCTCCTAATGCTGAAGCTGCTGCCACTAGTCATGACATAGACAATGAAATACCATCAACGTCGTCTGCCAAGGCCGATGCCCAATCTCCTAGTACAGGGCATGTAAAATCCAAAAACCCAAAGTTGACTAAAATTAGCAAAAAAAGAAAATTGAAAACATCTGAGGAGAAACGTAAACTTGCCAATATGCCATTTACGACACAGAGTGGCAAGGAACGGCTTAGGCCCTGGCCCGTGTTCAGGACTAGTGGTTCAGCTTCACCCAAGGATCTAAGCCCTCCTTCTCCCCCCCTCTCAAAAAAATTGGAGAGTTATGCTGTCAGCAACAACAACAAAACAGCAAACAACTCTGTCTTCTAAACAGATGACATCACAAATCCCCAAGGCGAGTCCAAGGGTGTTGGTGGTTGCGAAGCCTGATCTTCCCATCACTGTACGGGAAGAGGTGACTCCATCCACCATTTGCAGCACACCCTCTGCATATGCTGGAAGGATGACCCACAGTGTAGATTCAGATTTGGATAATCAAGGTATCAAGGAGGCTATTGATGTAACTGGCGTTGTGGAGGAACTTGACGAGGAGGATGCTGATGTGGTTATCATAAATGAGCCACCAGGGGGGGAAACAGTTGTTGTCCATGGGATGAAAAAGCCCATCGTCATGCCTGGTCAGAAGACCCAAAAATCCACCTCTTCTGTCTGGAGTTATTTTTATCCGAATCCAGACAACAAATGTATGGCCATATGTAGCTTATGTAAAGCTCAAATAAGCAGGGGTAAGGATCTTGGCCACCTAGGGACATCCTATAATTTCAGTCACAGTAGTTTGGTAGGCCCTGTCGCTGAAATGATTGGTTTGTTAAAGTGTGCATGTCCTATTTCAACAACATCAGGGTAGGTGGGAGGGCCCAAGGACAATACCATCTTGCAACTCTTTTTGGCATTATGTGCTCTTTGGGGCCTAGTTCTATCTCCATTAGAGATATTCCTGCAGGCCATGTCACCGGCACAGCTATATTGGTGTTAGATGTGTGCTGCATACTCTGTCTGATTTAGCAGAAGCTAGCCATTGGCCTTGATAATCAAATAGGCTTTCCGTGATATTACATGGTCAGGGATTAGGCTAAACAGAGTGTCATGGTATTTGAGATCCTTACCTTACCTACACACAGCGTATACAGCGCTGCTATTTGTTCTATCATATTAATGTTTAGATAGGGTCTCTACATATTAACACACTCCGCTTGCTCACATCACCCAGTGAAGCAAGCGCTATATAAGTGCCAACTTTTATACACGTTAGGCAGCGTCTTTAACGAGAATACAGTATCTATATAATTGTGAGTGCTTTAAGATCTTACATGACCTTTAATCAGGCCACTTTAATCGCTGCTCTATTACAGATCTCTGTACAGTGATTATCATGCATATTTCTGCAGAACCAATTTAAATATATAAACAGGGTCTCCTAGAATACGTACTATCTTAGTTTTAAGGGGCATTACACTCTAATAGAGAGAAAAAAAATGCTCTAATTCTTGTTAAGTTCCCAAAAAGAGGAACTGCCATTTCTATTACTACGTTCATTGTTTGTGTAGTTCAAAAAACGAGGAACTGCCATTTCTATTGATATTTTCATTCTATATGTAGTTCCCAAAAAGAGGAACTGCCATTTCTATTGATATTTTCATTCTATATGTAGCTCCCAAAAAGAGGAACTGCCATTTCTATTTATATTTTCATTCTATATGTAGTTCCCAAAAAGAGGAACTGTCATTTCTATTGATATTTTCATTCTATATGTAGTTCCCAAAAAGAGGAACTGCCATTTCTATTGATATTTTCATTCTATATGTAGTTCCCAAAAAGAGGAACTGCCATTTCTATTTATATTTTCATTCTATATGTAGTTCCCAAAAAAGAGGAACTGCCATTTCTATTACTACTTTCTTTCTTTATTTCCAAAAAAGACGAACTACCATTTCTATTGCTACGGTTTTTTTTTTTGTAGTTCCAAAAAAAAAATAACTGAGGCCTTAACTGCTATGTTGGTGTTAGACGTGCATCCGGTGTCCGCCATCTGTGCAGTGGTATTCAGACCAGTTGAGGGTTTAATATTGTGGCCCCGGTACCAAATTGGGTACCGGGGCCACTCCCCTACGCAGTCCAGATAGATGCGCATCAGATATTAAACTACATTCAATGTTAGGGCCAAATCCAAAATTAATTAAAATGACTTGTCATCGTCAAAAACAAGAGGTATTGACGCGTTAGAACTACACCCTGTATATGCTGCAGAGGATGTAGGATCAGCCATCTGTAGAGTGAAATTCAGACCAGTTAAGGTTTTTTTTATTGTGGTCCCGGTACCAAATTGGGTACAGGGGCCACTCCACTACGCAGTCCAGAAAGCTACCTCGGTCCAACGTTTTGGACTAAAAACAATATTGTGAGGTGTGAGGTGTTCCAAATACACTGGAAATTAGTGGAAATGATTGTTATTGAATGTTATTGAGGTTAATAATAGCGTAGGAGAATACCCCAAGTATAAGACGCACCCATGTATAAGACGCACCTTAATTTTGGGGCCCAAAATGAAAAAAAAGATGTATTACATAAAGTTATTGAACTCAAGTTTTATTTATCATAAATGCAATGTGCAGCAGGAGGAATCAAAAGGCTCTTTCTAATTTTTGTCACAGAGCACACTATGGAGGAGCCTGCAATTTGTCACAGAGCACACTGTAGCTTGTAATTTGTGATTCACTAGAGCAGCTTACACATTCACACCAAAATGAGGCAGTGAGGCAATGAGGCAGTAAGGCAATGAGGCAATGAGCGCTACTGCACAGTCTTGCTGACAAGAGACAAGTCACGTAGACACGCCCCAAGCGTGTCTACGTGACTTGTCTAATGTCAACAAGACTGTGCAGCTTTTGTAGGGGAAACACGGAGGAATCTGCAGCGGCGATCATCGGAACTGTCAGTTATGTGACTGACAGCGCCAACACTGTGGGAGGCGCCTGCAGGACCTGAAGGTCCTTTTGCAACGGCTGACACGCTGAACACCGCTGGAGCAGTTGGATCTGATTAGCGGGGACTCCTCACACCGGATGCCGACTTCTTCAATCAGGTAAGTGGAACTTGCATTGTATAAGACGCACCTTTTTTTTAGACCCAAAATTTGGGGTAAAAAGGTCCATCTTATACATGGGGAAATACGGTACTACTTTTCTTAGGAATTAAGTGATCTAATTTAGATGATGTGTTCATCTTTATAATTTCAAAGACCTGGTCCCAGCAGGAAGCCACTGGCTTGGCTAAACATGGACTGGCCCTACAGAATAAAGTGTGGTTATCAGAAATGGACAAAACACCGAATTAAATGGTCTTTGTTTTGGTTCTATGGGACTGCCATTGTGGGGTTTTTATTAATATACAGTAATAATAAAAGTATTTAAATGGCCAGAAAACGACTAGCATTGGCAAATGTTTCCACCCTCCTCCTCCTTATCACCAGACAGACCACTTTGAGCTGCTCAATGATCCTTGCACAGCTTGCCATTCTTTCACTGTGGATTAGAGCTAAGGTCAGGATCACAGCCCACACAGTAACACAACCAGTTTTCTTTTTCAAAGTAATTTATAAATTTTGTGTATCTCCAGTCATTTACACCAGAAAAAAATAAAATCTATTAATAGTATGAGAGTCTAAAAATGTTTGCACGCTGTAAACTGAATAAGCCTGACACATGATTTGCAGACACACTCCTCACTCAGTTTGTAGAAAAAAAATCACAATATTTACTTGTTTCAACCTTGTAGTGCACTTTCCAACTTCAGTGGGCATAAATCAGCAAATAATCTCATTATGCAAAACAAAATTTAACGTTTTCATGTAATTGCAATACAAGACACACAAGGGTGCCTAGCCAACATCGAATACCCGCCAAGCCTGTCCTAACAAAAGGTGAAAAATATTACAAATCTGCAGTAAACTATATCTTCACCTTCAAAACCATGCGAGTGGAATTGAGCATTAAGTCAACAAACAACGTTTGCGCTGCAGGCAAATATATTTGCAGCTTTGTAAATCACTGTTAATGCCATAATTGTTAATATAGCTCTTTAACAATGTATAATACATGAATTATATGCATAGTGTAATAGATGTAAAGTTTCTGAAAAAGTCCTTTCTTTTAACTTGCATCATGATTTTGTTGAGGTTCTTATGCTTCTTGTATATGTACGTTCTGGTAGCAAAGGGATCAAAATTAATGTAGTTAGCACCAGTTTTTCACCAACAAGCTTAAACTAGATGTTAGGGCTTTGTGGCGTGTATGTCACCTATCAGCATTGCGGAAAAAGTTACTTTGTTCATACAGACATCAGTTCATTTAAAAAAAGATAAACTTTGTGTGTCAGTTGCAGTGCAGTATATATCACTGTAGACAGCATTTGACAGTTTTTTATCTCTCAATCTCTATAAAAAATAAAATGTGATTCTTCGTTATACATAGCCTCCAAAAGACTAGACGAGACGCATACAAGTATAAAAAACGCTGGGGTCATGAGTTCAATTCCCAATCATGGCCTTAGCTGTGTGGAGTTTGTATGTTCTCCCTGTGTTTGCGTGGGTTTCCTCTGGGTGCTCCGGTTTCCTCCCACACTCCAAAAACATACTGGTAGGTTAATTGGCTGCTATCAAATTTGACCCTAGTCTCTCCCTTTCTGTCTGTCTGTGTCTGTGTGCGAGTGTGTGTCTATATTAGGGAATTTAGACTGTAAGCTCCAGTGGGGCAGGGACTGATGTAAATGAGTTCTCTGTACAGCGCTGCAGAATTAGTGGCGCTATATAAATAATGATGATGATGATGATGATGATGGATAAGATCCTATTGCATTTCATAAAAATAAATGAAAATCTTAAGTGGACTAAACCTAGAAAATATACTAAGAGCATACTTTTACAAATTTTGGGTAGGTCTCCCGAACGAGCAGGAAATTCTCCCGCGTTCTGCACACGTCATAGTGAAGTGGACGGGCTAGGGCGTCGATGACGTGATTCGCCGTGAAATGCTTCATTTTGTTCCCGCCTCAGAATGTTATCTCAACACAGAGCCAAAATGATAAGACATGGGGCACCCCTAACCCCTCCACATTGCCAATTTACCTATCCTCCGGAATCCCCGGGAAGGGAGAAATACAAAAGATGGTTAAGTATGATTTAAACAATGGTGTATTATAGAGGAATGTGCACTATATATTGCCTGTTTTTCAGTGTCAGAATAGCTCTGGTGAATCAGAAATTGTTCACTGGATGGGGACATGTTTCTGTTAAAGTCTTAATCAATAGTCATTAAAGTGCAAAAAAACGCAGGCATACAGAAATTTTCTAATTCCGCAAATACATCTAATTACCCACTTGGTGCATTGGTATGTGCTCACCTACTTGCCAGTTTTTAGAACTGGCCCTGGAATGTCAACCTATGCCTTCTGTGGCAGGACCACGGTTTGATTGGAAATGCGCATGGTGAAGAGAGGGAAAATGTCCTTTCTAGTTCCAGCCAACTAGCACTTAAGAACTACCCTCTTCATTAATTTAATCATTTCATTTTTCTCCTAAAATACTCAACAGTTTAGTCGCATATGTGTCTTACATTAATCATGCGTGTTCAGGCACATCAAGGCTTTCCGTTAGATGTGTCACTTCTGTGCGTTTTCATTATGGTTAAAATGAACAAATGTATAAATGAGCTTTTAAATAAAGATTATTAAATATAGAGTGCACCTTGAATAGGCAAAAGGCGACTCTGTACCTCCAAAAATACTTTTGTGGTGAAGAAAAGGCTGTATTTTTCCTAATTTCTCCTTAGATAGCTCCACAAAACAAAATATTGTGTTTACATTAGGGTTCATAAGTAAAGTCAATAAACACCCCTAACATGATCGGCACCTCCCCTCAGAAGATGCTAACTTTTGGCACTCAAAGACACTTATCTTTATCCACATATCCATGTTTTTCTCCATAGACCATGTCCAAAATAGGCACAAAATTACATTTCTGCAAAACCTTTGTGAATTAATTTGAACCTCTACAGTACCGATGACAAGTGGTTCTCGTCCTTAACACAGGGGGATCAAAGAAGTTAAAATTATACTTGTTCCCCACAACTGTTTCCTGCTGGTGACTGATGGGGGACTGGGGCACAATTTAACGACATAATTGTGGTGATGTTAGTAAACCCCACCTTCTCACCCACTGCCTACAGAAAAATAATAAATAATGAGTCAGGGAACAGGGAGAGGGCCCTAAAAATGCTGCTTCTTCATTCTGGCCCTCGTTTGAAAGAGGGGAGATCCCTCTTTCAAATGAAGTGGCCAAATAATAGTTATTATCTTGTAAATAGTACCCTACACTACAGAAATAGAAGTTCAGTGATGAAGGAAAAATACAGATTTCCCCCATCCTGGCTTAAAAAAAAAAAATCAGGGATGCCTTTATTTGAAAGAGGGGAGTCCCCCTCTTTGAAATGATTTGGACTCTCTGTAGTTGAATGATGATCACCAGACAACAGCAGCTTACAATATGGAAAACATTAAGGCGCTCAGACTTTAGTCATGCACAGATATTCAACATTCTAGCATCTAGAGATCCAGCAGCACTCTCGTGTGACCGAGGGGAGTCCACTTAATAGTTATTTACTGGTGATAACCAGGAAATAATACCCTATACTACAGAAAGCGCTAAGAAGGACATCCTTGCTTCAATTACCATCATTTGATACAGGTGACTGTCTAGTTTTCTAAAAGGTATGCCTTGTTGGGCTACCCATATTATTCCTACACAATGGGGGAGATTCAATTTCCTGCAATGTTCTTTAGAACAGTTACCACCGTTACTACGGTAAATGATGCACATTAATACCATTAGTATGGTAATTTCAATGCTGATCTTTGCTCGCAGCTCACTGAGCCGTAAGCAGAAATCAGTGTTAAAATTAGAGTACTAACAGTAATGTTGCGCGCCCCGTGTTGTTCTAAAGAACAATGCGGGAAACTAAATCTACTCCAATATATCCCTTTCATTCAATACAATGTAAACTAGAAAAAAAAGAAAGAAATGCTTTATCATTTTCAAGTGCAGATTTTATTATAAAAAATTAGGCATAGAACTCTGACTATTCCTGTTTTAGAAAAGTGAATTAAACCACAAAGCATTTCTTTGTGATATTTAGAAAAAATACACCTGTCATTTCACTTTCTTGCAAAACTTTTTGCCCATTTTAGGCAAATGTATTTTGCTGTGTCAGCAGGTATAAGCAAACTAGTGATAATTTTCTGAAGATTCAAACTCTTATGAAAAAATAAGGTATAATTTGTGTAGGTACTGAACAAACAAATTACAGATATTTATGTTGGAATGTGACCAACCCAAAAAGAGTCAAAATAGGTCCAGCGGTGAAGGGGTTAATTCATTTAAATAAAAACGAAAAGCTTCAAACCAAGGCAATAAGATTAATTATAAAAACATTAAGGGATATATTTACTAAACTGCGGGGTTGAAAAGTGGATATGTTGCCTATAGCAACCAGATTCTAGCTGCCATTTTGTAGAATGTACTAAATATCTAGACTCTGATTGGTTGCTATAGGCAACATCTCCACTTTTTCCAAACCTGCACTTTAGTAAATATGCCCCTAAGTCTTTTATAGACTTTCTACTTATGATAAAATGCTTACTCACCTGCATCAACTTTTAGTTCATATTTCCTAATTCACAAATAACAAACTTATTATTTTGCAAACTCTGCATCTTTTAATTCCACCCTCATTAGTTATTTGTCTGTATTATAACCTGTTTTAGATGCCCAACATATATATACAGCTGTGGCCAAAAATATTGGGCCCTTTGCAGTTTTTCTAAGAATGGAAAATTTCTTCCAGTAAACTGTTGAAATTAAGAAATATGTTGATGTCTACGTACTGTATTTCTGTGATTTGCAGTGAAATAAAAAACACAAAAGGCTGAAAAATTGTAACTTATATTACACACAAAAACATCCTTAAACAGACAAAATAATTGGCACCTTTTAAAAGTTGTTAGAAATAATTACATTTCAAGCAGGTGATTTTCTTTCACTTTGGAACTACACTAATATAAAAATCACTCATTAAACTTGAATAGAGAAAATGAATCATTCTCTGGTTTTGTGTCACTGCGAGTACCTCAATGACCATGGGGAGAAGAAAGAATGCCACAGGAATTCAGACACAATATTGTATGAACAATCTCAAGGCTACAAATAAATCTCCAGATATCTTGATGTTATGGTTTCTAACACACGCAATGTTATTACGAAGTTTAAGGTCCGTGGCACTGTAGACAACCTCCCTGGACGTGGGCGCAGGAAAAAAACTTGGTGAAAGATTGCAGCGCAGGATTGTTCCAATGGTGGAGAAAGCACCTTGATTAACGGTCGAACAGATTTATTCTGACCTTCAGACACAATGCATGACCGTATCAACTCGCACAATCTGTTGCCAGCTCAATTAATTATAATGGTAGGTGGTCCAGGATGGCAAGACATAAGAAAGCCCAATTGCAGTTTGAAAAAAACACACCTGAGCAAGTCAAAGTATTTCTGGGAGAATGTCTTGTGGACAGATGAGACGAAATTACAACTTCTTGGTAAAGCACATCACCCTTGAAAGCAAAATTAAGCTTTCAAAAGGAAAGAAAAACCTTCCCCAAAGTCAACATGGAGAAAGTTCAGTGATGTTTTAAGGGTTACTATGCTGCACCCGACGCTGAGTGATTTTAATGTGTGCACGAGGTCATGAAATCTAGAGATTACTAGGTCATTGTGGTGCACAACGTTGAACCCAGTGTCGGAGAACTGGATCAAGTTAAATGACATGTGTCCTCCAGCAGGAAAATGACCCCAAACACACTTTAGGAATGGTTTAAGACAAGTTGCTGTTCTGGCGGCCAGCAATAAATCCAGATCTAAATCACTTTCTGTAGAGAGATCTAGAAGACATCCTTCAAATCTGGGAGAAGAGGAGCAGTTTGCACAAGAGTGGATAAAACTACCAGTATACTGATGCTGGAAGCGGTCGATTGCAGTTAGTTTGAGGAGGCTGTGCTACAAAATATGTAGTCTTGGACAGCAATAATTTTGTCAATGTCATTTATTTTCAATTTCTCATTTAAAAGGATATACAGTATTAAATTCAGAATCAAAAACAGAGATGGAAAATGAACAGAGAAAGAATTGTGGAGACCAAATATTGATGTTAATTTCATCTTATGTTTAGAGGAAATCATGAGTTATGTGAGTAATGTGCAAGGGTGCCAATATTATTGGCCACAACTGTATATGTGATGCCTTTGTCATTTGTATTGCACTCTTGCAGTGTAGGTAAAACTGGAAATCGGGGCTAATAGGTTATTGCAGAGTAGTTAATTTATTCAAATTAAATTAAAAGCACAATTAATGCCTTTTTTTGTATTCTATTCCTTTTATATGTATAGTTAAGTGTAGACAAATTCCTCTATTGGTTTTCAAAAGTGCGGTTGGGAAAGAGGTCATCGTGGTGTAGCACCTGCCAAATTATGCTATGGATCCCAGAAAATTTTATCTGCACCCCTGCATCAAGTATGATCTGGCTTCTGCTAGCCACACACATTTACCCCGTCAGCAGCAATAACTGTTACTCTAATTCCTTATGTTACCAGTGTTCCCCACCCCACACCTCTTACATTGTAAACTAGAAATTTAAATTCTCTATCTGCTTTACAATTTTAAACTGAAAAACAACAAAAAAATAAAAAATAGAAAAAAGTTTGGAGTCAGCATTATGTATAGCTGAAACTCAATCCCTCTTTCTAAAGTATACCTCATCCCAGGAATTACGTTTGAAATATAGAACAATCTAACAAAAGGGCAATGACCGGAACACTATTGTTGTACAGAATTGTTTACAATCTTAAAAACATCAACCGGATACTCATCCATCCATCGTGTCATTTGGTTGACTAATTGAACTTTACTTTCATTAACTTCATCTGAATGAGGAAGAGGACTCAACAACAACACTAGGAGCTTGAAAAAAAATTATACCCAACCCCTATCAGCAGACACGGTCTGCCTTGGCCTATAAGAACTTTTTACATGGCACACCTAACGCCTTCAAAACTAAGTTTTGTTAAAGGCATCACACTATGTATAACAGCTCAGGAGAAAAGGTAAAGGAAAAATAAATAATATATCTATATATCTATCTACATCTATCTATATACCTACACACACATAGTAATGAATGCCCAAGTGTATATTCTAAGAATATCAGCAGTGGAGGGGTTCCATTTTTGTATAAAACGATTGTCTATAAAAAAAAAAAATAAAAAAAAATGAAGGTGATTATTTTAAATCATTACATTTTTTTCTATGCACCAAGCTACTAGATATGATCAAACACTGTGTGAGGAACATTATTCTTCAGTACACATCTTTGCTAAAATATAGTGTAAATCATTTCAGAGTCTCCCACAGAATCTGGGACATGTAATCTTCCATTTACTAATAAGTGCCCATAGGGGTCATGGAAGTATGATCTATAAAGCTAGTCATTAACACTGTGTTACAGCACTGGAATACATATGCTTTATTTCATTCTTTATACACAATATAACATTTGTAAATTTATATAAATACAATACATTACAAATTATACACACATTTATAAGTCCCTTTTAGATTTAGAGGTCAATGCAATGTACATTGCTGCTCAGTGTCATAATCTTGTCACTGATGGTTTAACATATTCAGCATTGTGTCTAATTGTATGCTAAATTTGTAATCATTCATTCAGTTTAATTTTATTTCAGCCAAGCCTTGAGGGTGTCCTCATCGAGTGTACTTTGCTCTTGTGCTAAGAAACCCATTAACATGTTGTAACCTTGCTATAATACAAGAATTTTTTACAGGTGGCCCGAGTCTACATGCCAGAGATTGGTATGGATTATATAGCACATTAAAACAAAAGATATGCATACCGTTGTACAGAGAAAAGTAACCTAGGAAATGCATGCTCACACAGTTTACAGAGAAAAGAATAATTACCTTAAAATGTAAGGGCAAATCAACATATCAGGGTAAAGTATTACATCTTTGAATATTTGAAATACAAATATCCAAGATGATGCCCTGAAAAACTTGCTCTCATTTGATTTGTTCTTTTGCCGTCCACAGGGGCTGATATAATATACATTTGATATACAAAAAGCAGAAGCTATAGAGCTTTTAAATAAATACTAGATGTGATCTGGATTAATGGAAACACTGATCCCCACAGCTCCGACAAGACATGCAATGCAAGAGTCTTCATCAAAATTATTGGTTGAATTCTGTACCATTAAAAATGCATTTGGGCTCAAAAGTGGCATCACCGATAACTACAAGTTTCACCCATTTCACAATGTGCCTTATGCCTAAGTGATGTCACTGCTAGTTATTGGAAACTAAAAGGTTTGCATTCAAATTAATAATGCTTCAGCCCACTAAATGGCTGCCTGTGTAGGTGACATGTCCACATTAATGAAGACTAAACCATTTAATTAAGGTCGAAGAGTGACATGGGGAATAGTGCTTCAGCTTTTATACATGAAACGCATTAACTGTATGTTATAATGCAGTATTTTCAGTTGATTAACAAAGCAGAAAAGTAATTAACAGCTCTGCACACAAATTGGTGACAACTCTTCAAAACAGATTTTTACCTTATTCCAGATTACAATAACTTGATGCAGACAGAGGGGTGGATTTAAAGTAAACAAATTAGAAAATTGGGGGGACCGGAACCCAAAAGAATGCAACTGTATTTCTGTGCACAGTACCTAAACATCATGGGAATATAGTTCCAACACTAATTCTGTCTGGTTCCCAAAACCCTTATAAAATCAAAGTTCTGTGAGGTGTACTGAAAAGATAGGCTTTCTAAAAATCATTATTAAAAATACAACCATAATCATTATTCACTTAGTTGTACATTATGTCCTGGAACATTAGTTTTTAAAGTTTGGAAAAAAATTATAGGGCAATTGATGGGGGTGCAAGATGAAATCTATAGATAGTATCACAACATTGTGGGACCCAACTGCTGCAGTTTTGGGGATGCAAAAACAGTGCTGACTTTTGCACCCAAATAGCACTCTAATTATTCATTAATGTAATGCCATTGACTACTTGCTGGAACTTGGGCAAAAAGTGGGAGATTTGGCGAGCTGCAGAGTTGGACGCAAAAGTACGGGCAGCCCTCCCCCCAAATCATTAGCATGTCCTAGAGGGAGATAGCTTGATCTGTTTTCCACTAACCTAGGGAACATTGGGTCCCCCCCTCTTCATAATGAAAATCAGCTCCAGACCCATCAGCATTGAGCTGGTGAGTCCATGGGGTAAGGAGTATACCACAAAAAACACAGAGCATAACCCCTCCCCCTATAGTTTACACGTCCTACACTGTAGCACACTGGTGTTCTTCACAGGCCCAGGGTTCTGGAGACCGTGGTAGTGACCAATATTGGGATCCCTGAAAAGACAAATTTGCCACCCCGTGGGACCAGGCTCCATAAAACCCCTACACATTATACTAAAACCGTAATAATAAATCCAAAAAACAAGTTTGAGTCAAACAGTCACCAAAAACATTTTTACCATTTTATTAAATATATAATAAACTTTTTCCCTTGCTCTTTCTTGACCCATTGTAGTCCAATCGAAGTGAGAAAACCTCTTTGACTGTAA
This sequence comes from Mixophyes fleayi, assembly GCF_038048845.1. NCBI lineage: Eukaryota > Metazoa > Chordata > Amphibia > Anura > Limnodynastidae > Mixophyes > Mixophyes fleayi. Next base: position 152,310,303 of record NC_134404.1, read on the forward strand.
GCTCAATTAGGCAGGGCCATCTTGACCTTTTGATTTAAGTAATTTATTTTCATCATGATACATTCAATGTTCAGTACTATGAAATATATTGTCACTTCATAAATAAAGGATTACAATAATAATTTTAAAATTAAATATTAAATTAAATTTTTCTGTCTGATCCACAGTGATCTAAAGAGGAGAAATGTCTTATGGGTCTGGTTTGATCCCATATAGAGACTCCTTTTGGTTGATGTTAGGGAAAACAAACAAACAATAATGCTGAGGAGCTCCATTCATTTCAATAGCTCATACAATATGGCTTTTACATGTAGCGCACACATTGGAGCTTCCATGGTACATGTCTCCATTAAAAAATAAAATCTTTCTTCTTCATCTTAGGCCAATAGTAAAGATGTAATCCACTGTAAAATACAATTTAAAAAACCCTTAAATGATGTAGAGAGCAGATCCCGGGCCTCCTCTTCATCTCTACCCTGAGTTTCCTTCCTGACCTATTTGCAGTGAGAAGAACCCGCACACACATGCGCCATTCTCCCTTGCACCAAGTAGTTACGTCTCTTCTAGTTTTGACAATATGAGACACATTACCAACTCCCAATCCCCTTAATGTAATATGAGAAGGCTATAGCTTTCTCCCTACTAACCCTTAATTCCCTGTCCAAATACCCCCTATATGTTTTTGCTTTCTTGTATTCGATTGTATTCCTAAAAACTAGTCATCATTATTTCTCTGTTGTATTTTTATTGCTCCTGCTACTTTATACCATGTTTGTTACAACTGCATATTGGTCTGTACAGTTTTGATTTCATTGTTCTGTTATTTAAATATAAACTTTTGAAATTGCAAAATAAAAAAATATTACAAACAAAAGCATTAATAGACAATGCAAACTTCTGGCTACGAGCCCTGCCACAGAAGGAATGAACGGAATTAACCTGGACAAGCCTTCACAAGTTATTAACCACTCTAGCTACTTGTAAATGGCATGGATGCTATTGACGTTATAGTTTTTTATTTTATTCCCTCTGCTTTATTAAGAAAGAAGAAACAACTCTGTCATATTGAGAAAGAAGTTCATTTAAAAAAAAAATAAATTCTTCATTTAAATTCTTTTTATACACATACACGTCTAATACAAAGGGGCAGAGGTCTCTGTATCACAAATTTTTACTCATGCCTATTTTTTTGTTTATCACAATTCAATATAAAAGTATAACCATCAGTTTTGTTACCATCAAAATGTTAACACTGGCGCTAATTGCTGTCTTTGCAAAAACCTGACATCTACAACCATTGATTACATTTCGATAATAATTAAGTAATTACAGCACTTTATAATCAATTGTGGGAAAAAGATGAACATGAAATACAATTTGCAACAATTTAACGTTACATTTTCTTCTTCCTAAAATTTAATAGGGAAACAACAAGATGAATTGCAAAATAGCCAAATATATTTAAAGTTTAAAACAGAACATATTCAATTTCAGTTTGTGGTATTTTAGTGAGATAAAATTGTGAAGTATAAATAAACATACTGGTAGGTTAATTGGCTGCTAACAAAATGACCGTAGTCTGTGTGTGTGTGTGTGTGTGTGTGTGTTAGGGAATTTAGACTGTAAGCCACAATGGGGCAGGGACTGATGTGAGTGAATTCTCTGTACAGCGCTGCGGAAATAGTGGCGCTATATAAATAAATGGTAATAATAATAATCTCCCTCCACTCTGTCAATAACACCATAATTTCCTCAGTCTCCCAAGCCCGCTGCCTTGATGTCACACAATTTATTTTGATCTGATGTTTAATAACAGTTTCATGTATTTTATCTGCTGATCTGTGATATATATTTGATTCATCATTACATTTCTTAATCTCAGTATTGCTTACTTAGGTTTTTAGCACTGTATCAAATTAAATTTTCTTGGCGGTATCAGGGAGGTTTGCAGTCTCCCTTCTTACAGTTGCTTCAGTGTGTTTGCCATATTGATTATTACTTCGTATTTTAGGCGCCATCAACAGCTTTTTTCTCTTAAGAGTACACTAGTACATATATATTAGGACACGAGCTGGGCTTGTATAATATGCACTTAAACAGTGCGATCAGACACCTCAACTGCCTTGGACACACAGAATTGGATGATGTTAACTACTCCCGCTTTGTAGTAAAACTGCAAAATTTCACAGTTAGTGGTGAATGGCACAATCAACGATGTGATTTTCTGCACAACACCCATTGTTCCATCAAGGCTGTAATAATATATGCTATTGGTTGGATAGGTTTCTATTGGTATCCATATTATGTTGGAGGACACCATACCATTATAGCTCTTCGTGTACACCTTAACGTTCAACAAGCTATCTAAGTCTCCGCAACATTGCCCGCATCCGTCCCTTCCTCTCTCGGGATGCCACCAAAACTATCAAACACGCACTCATCATCTCCTTGATTACTGCAACCTCCTCCTTACTGGCCTCCCCCACTCCCACCTCGCACTCCTCCGCTCTATACTCAATGCGGATGCAAGACTCATCTTCCTTTCACACCGCTCCTCCTCTGCCTCCCCTCTCTGCCTTGCCTTACACTGGCTCCCTTTTCCCTACAGAATCCTTTTCAAACTCCTTACCACCACATACAAGGCTCTCTCCCAGTCTACGGCCCCTTATATCTCTAACCTCCTTTCCATTCACACTCCTGCCCGCTCCCTAGCTCAGCCAATGACCGCCGCCTCTCCTCCACTCTAATCACCACCTCCCACTCCAGAATCCAAGACTTCTCACGTGCTGCCCCCCTTCACTGGAACGACCTCCCTTGCTCCATCTGTCTCTTTCCTAATCTGTGCTCCTTCAAATGAGCACTCAAAACTCACCTGTTCCTCAAAGCATACCAACCTTCTACCTAACCCCGCATCTTCTCCTAACGTTCTACCCTCTCTCCTCCCAGGCCTTCTGTCTTACTCCAACTCCCTCCCATTGTGTCCGTTTCGGTTTACCCACCCTTAGGATGTAAGCTCGTATGAGCAGGGCCTTCTTCCCTCTTGTCTCCACACCTGTTCTTCTACTCCGCCTCTACTGCATTAACCTGCCTGGAGTTTCTGAAGCACTGGTATTTTTGTTTATTGTTCTGTACTGTCTCACCCTGTATAGTCTACAGTTTGCTCTGTGTACGGCGCTGCGGAAATCTTGTGGTGCCTAACAAATAAATGATAATAATAATAATAATAATAATAATAATAATAATAATAATAATAATAAGTTGATATAGGCCCAGCACTTAATGTGTAATTTGGGGACTCTACCTTGATTTCTGCCCTGGGCTTTGCAATGTCTAATACTGTCCCAAATACATTTCTCATGTAGTGTACTCCATACATTTGGGACCAGTAGTCAAAATGAAAATTTAAAAGTGGCGGTATTATAAATAAAATGGGAATATAAGTGAATGGAATTTGATAGTTTTACAATGAAGGAAGTTGGAGATGTGGAATTATGGCAAACCACCGTATACACTCCCACCTCGACCACTATTTGGGACTTCACACTGAAATACAGACTGAAATCAAATGTATGCTAACATCTATTGTATAAAAATAACAGTTTTGGGTTAGTGTTACATTTTTAACACAGAGGGAAGAACTTCGTTTTCTTGGCATCAACAAGTTAAAGAACAAACCATCATAATTTCATGTTCGTTTTTTTTTTATACATAGCTGGCTGCACAATGATGATTTAACATTTTTACAATTATTACTGAAGCATTAACAACATGGAATTGACAATACTCATCAAAACCTACTGAGCACAAACCTCCTCTGTGATCATTATTCTGCAATTATGCTGATTCTGCACACCATAATGGCATTCTGTTGAGTGGATCAGGTAATGCACTGTCAATGGGATGGTCGTTGACACAAATGATTGACAAAAACATAAATGTAGTCTGCACACAAGCTTTGCATGCTCCATAAGACTTTCCTTTGACTGCCAAATAACTTAAAATAGGAGTGGTGGAAAAACAGCATGTTTACCAAACAACTGTTTTGTGCCAGCAAAGATGAAATATAAATAAAAGGAATGTATCAAACATTAATTTCACTTACTGAAATGTAAGTAAGTTAGGATAGAAGAGTTCCATTTTTTATCACATTTTAAAAATACAGTTAAATGGTGGCTACTAGAAGAGAAACTTACCAAGCAGTGACTACTATTTTCTTCATCCTTTTCTTCATAGTAAAAATACACAAATGGTATCCACAAGAAAACACAGAACAGGATCACTGAATACAAGGCTAAAGAGAAAAAAAGAAGTATTAAAATATTTTCTATTACACACAATTATAAGTTATATGTCATGCAATATCAGAATGGTGAACATTTAACGCTCATATTGGAATGTCAAAGTGGCCAGCACATGCCTATTTGAAAAAAAAAATAAAAAAAATACACACACACACACATTATAATATATATGTGTGTATATTTTTATATATATATATATATATATATATATATATATATATATATATATATATATATATATATATATATATATTTTTTTTTTTAGAGATGTTGTTCACTGACCCCGTGTTTTGTGGTTTTTTTTTTAGAAAAATTGCTAAAATCACATAATTTTGCTCTCTTTTGTTCCTACATTATTATTGACCTCAATAACACAAATTTCCAGTAATTTACAGTCAATTATGACCACCTCACAGGTCACAATATTATTTTCATTCACTTTCGGACAAAGACTACAACGACCTGGCTGGATGCTAAGTGACAGAGCAACGACACAAACACACTGCAGCTCATAGCACATCTAGGAAACATTTCCTCACAGCAGTGGCAGAAAAGATAAGTGTTGCAAGATGAAATTGTCCTTGGGTGCTCCCACCCACCCTTATGTAAGATACTTACATTTACAGATTAACAAACCAAGCACTCCAGCGACAAGGAGTGCCACTTTTGTGGCTGAAGTGCTTGGATTGTTTGGGCCCCCACAAAACAAGCAACTAAAAGCTTAGCTGCCTTAAGCCTAACCGTGCTGTCAATGAACTCTACATTATTAAAACATGTCTGCTCATGCTGCATCTTTAATCTCCTTCTCCTCTGTGTATACCTCCACCTCATCCCTGAAGAACTGCCAAACTTATGTAAACAGAGGAATGGATATTACAACTGGAGTGGTATTATATCTGCTTCAGACAGACTGTGACACGTAACACGTGGGCAGCATGGAATCAGTCATGTTGGAATACGCTGCATTAAACAGAGATTTAAACTAATATATAGATGCAGTTGAGGAAACTGTACTTAAGTTAAAATGTAACCCACCGGATGAGATCCAAGATTTAAGAAAGCTTGTACAGGAGAGATACACTGCGCTTCAGAAGAATAATACAGAGGAGGTCCTGAAGCAGGACGATAAATATGTCCAGTTTAAGGAACAGCTAAGTGACCTGAGAAAACAAATGGGTGTGTCAATGGCCCCTGCAAACGAAGCTTTGGAAGATGAAGACGAGGAGATCGCCGTCACCCAGAGCACTGCGAATTTCATTTGTTCTATAACATAGTTGGAGATGATAAACCAAGTGAAAAACAAAACTATATAGTCACACGTGTGAAAGAAAAGCAATTGAAAGGATGATTGAAAACAAAATTCAGAAGGGTAAATCCGCCAGGTGTCCAAAAATTGGCTGTGATCACTCTGTCATGAGTATATTGTATCTTGTTCCAGACAATGCACTAAAAAGAGCCATTGGCATGCAGAGCAAAAAGCAAGGCCATCACTGAGCTTCGAATCGACCCCAATACCCAAAAAATTAAAATATAGCTAGGTACCTTTGACATAGTGCAGATAAACACATTGTGCAATACTGATGAAACAGCAGCAAAGTGGAAGGTTTGAGTAATACATATACAAGTCTATATAGAAATCCATGCTTACATTACTTCTGCAAGCAACGTTGTTCTTTGTTAATAAAACTGTTGTCTTTATACCGTTAAAAAATAATAATAATAATAATAATAATAATAATAATAATAATAATAATCCTCCACCATTCTATGGATGCGGATAGTAGGATCAGGTGGTGTTCCGGCAGAGGCGACAAGATTTTTGGAAATTCTTGTAGACCAGACGTCAAAATGTTCTGCTGAATCATCTGGATCATCCCTAAATCTCTTGGAAAATCTTAGTTTTCTTCCTAGCAGCAGTAGCCTGAGAAACTGAAGTAAGGGACGTCGTTGTGTCACGTACCACTTCACTTGTCAACCTGCTCACCAGGAGCTCATTGCATCTCTAGTAATCTGGAATAGTTGGAAACAAAGAGAGAAGACATTTGGACTCTCCTGAGGATATTGACATTTCTGATAATGCCATCAATCTTGTGAGAGCATTACAGCTGGATGAAATCAATCACATTCCGTTTTATTCACACAATCAACTTGGTATTACAGAGCATTTTCAAAAATGACAGGGGCGTTTAGGAGATGCTGTCTTCGACCCAATAAATTTCGGGACATTTTCGGCATTCTGCAACAGGATGTCGGAAATTGCAGCAGCTGCAAGAACAATTTGTTTTGCCCTGCCACCAACTGAAGCAAGAGGTGGTAACACGGTGGAACTCCACACTTTATATGCTTATGAGGATGGAGGAACAGTGAAAAACCATCCACGTTTACTCCACAAGCCATGACATTGGGAAAGGAGGGGGAATATATATTAGTCAAGCGCCGTGGAGAATACTTTCAGTGTTATGAAAGGTGCTGAAACGATTCTAAGTAGTCACCTGTGAAGTGAGTTCAGACACTGTTAGCTTGAGTTAAGTGATTTCCCTAGGGTTTTGGAAAAGCAGCTAGAGAAATTGAAGGAGGAGATGAAACTAAACATTTCTGCTAACTATGTAGGACTTGATTTACAAGTACTTTATTTGCTTTGCCAGGATCCAAGAGTTATCAACATCTTGAAATCGGACCACTACATTTTGGCGATTATGCTTGATCTTAGGTATAAGAGCTATGTCTTCTCTTTCTTTTCAACTGACCCAAATCTCAAGATGTGCAATGAGCTCCTGGGCAGCAAGCTGGCAGCTTAAGTGGTACATGACATGGCGACGTCTCCTCCAAGAGTTTCTTTGGCAACTGGTGCCAAGACACCCAGTTCTGATGCAGATGAGTCAGCACAACATTTTGATATTCGGTCTGGACTAAAAGAATTGTCCAAAAATTGTGACAGCTCTGGCATAAAATTAACTCCAAATTCCATGAGGAAGGCCATTACCAGCAATTACACCAAAGTACAGAGACCTCTGTAATGGTGGATTCCAGCGGGGATGAATTAATATTGTGTGAGGATGATATATACACTGATGAGGGTGAAGATGATGACAGTGTAGATTGCAGGTGCTGGGATGTAGCTGAGAGAAGGGAGCTAGCTGATGCTGGTATGCTTGTTAATATATGTTTTTCTACAGTAAACTTTCACTTTTATTAGAGGTATTTTTTCCTTTAAAAAGGTACAAGCATTTTTTTTTACATTTTATCATTTCCCTGACTATGCATTTGAACATAGGCTTTGGAACATAACGTAGAGGGATTAGTATCACCATGACTTGTGCCAGCAGCTGCTTGGTGCTCCTGGTCTTCTGTGGACAAATGTAAATCCATATTGATGGCACAGAGCAATGTGACTGAAGACTGGAGAGTGACAAGGACACTGCCACCGCTCCTGTTTCTATATGAGCTATGACAGAGTACAATGCCATTGGAGACTTTGAAAAACACTGGCAGCCAATCCACTCTTTCATCAATCACTTTGAACTACTGCACAGTAGACTGTAGACGCCATATCTCCGTGGAGGATGGTAATTATATAATTCAAAACTCGCAAATACCGAAAATACATATAGATCTAAATCTGCTATGTGATCTACTGCAGAATGCATGGCAGGAAGTACAGTTATGCACTTCTGGCTCTCGTGGCTCAATCAAACTAGCCTGCGTTTCAACTTGATGCACTAGTAATCTATACAATAGCCTTATATTAGCTCTCCAGTGGATGCATATTTATTATATCTTGATATCACTTGTTCAACATAGAACCAACAACAGACCTTTATATAACAGGTCTCAGTCTAAAGCCAAACCATAGAGCACCAAACCAATAAATCCCAATTATCCACCCTATAGGTATATAGCATATCATAAATTTAATTTATTATATTGTTATAATGGTATTGATTATTCTATTTAACATTAAATGGCATCAAAATCCCTATTAACTATCTTGTATTTTCCAATAAGCCAACAATTCTCTTTAATAGAAAGGTGCCATATCTTGTCAGAAAGTAACACTAAACAGATTAAAAAATGTTGTGAATAGCCGCAGCATTTTACACTTATTACTCTAAGCTTTATAACCTCACTAGTGACACATGGCCAACAGCACGCTCACTTAAACAGGAATGTATAGCCAATTACCTCAGCAGGATTGACTTTCCCACATTAGATGCAGACAATGTACAAATGTTAGAGGCCATGTTCTCTTCTGGGGAACTAGAGGAAGCAAATAAGACAACTCCTTCAGGGAAGAGCCCAGGTCTTGATGGTTTTACAGTATCATATTACAAAAACTTTAAAACTCAACTAATACCACTCATGCTTCAGGCCTTCAACTCAGTATCCGCGCTATCACATTTTTCACGCCATTCCTTGATGGCACATATTACAGTATTACCTAAAGAAGGAAAAGACCCAGCCTCATGCCCTAGAAATAAACCCATATCATTGCTAAATGTGGACTTAAAATTATATGCCAAACTTATAACTAATAGGTTAAAATTACTATTACCCCAGATAATTCACTCAGACCAGGTAGGTTTTGTTCCGGGCCGATAGGCGCGGGATAACACCACAAAAATAATAGATCTGATCCAGTGTGCAACAGCCACTAATACACCGATGATCAAATTATCCACTGATGCGGAAAAAGCGTTCGATCGAGTGGATTGGGACTTCTGATGGGCATACTCCATCACTTGGGCTTGGGTCACTTGAGCATGGCACGGATACAAACATTGGATGCTCAACCGATGGCTAGAGTCTGGGTTAATGGAGATCTGTCAGAACCCGTTAATATTACTAACGGAACCAAGCAGGGTTGTCCTCTATCCCAAATGATTTTTATTCTATGTATGGAGGCTTTGGCACGGTCCCCCAGCTGGGGGGCAAAGATTTTAAACTTGCTCTTTTAGCAGATGATCTCCAAGCTGTCCTCATAAACCCTGTAATTTCAATACCGAACATAATGTCCAAATTCCACATGTTCGGAGAACTCTCCAACTTTAAAGTTAATTATTCCAAATCCGTGTCCCTTAACATCACGATGCCATTAGCGGTAGTTGAAGGTCTGGAGCCGGCTTTCCCCTTTGTTTAGCATCCTACCCGACTCAAATATTTAGGGGTGATTATTAATAAAGAGGTCTCAAAGATCTACACAGATAATTTCTTACCCATCACCAACACCATTCAAAACAATTTGAGAGATTGGCTCCCAAAGGATTTTACTCTGATAGGGAGAGTCATTATAGTGAAAATTAACCTATTACCTAGTCCTTTATCTGCTACATACACTCCCGGTCCACATTTCCGCCTCATGGTTTAATTAACTACACAGTGCTATACGACACTTTGTTTGGAAAGGAAGGAGACCCCGCTGCAAGCATGACATCCTCTACAGATGCAAAAATGCTGTTGGCTTGCAACTACCGCATTTCTGTACAATGCGGTCATGTTTAATAGGGTTCTCAATTGGACAAGAGGGGGATCAGATAAACAATGGGTTTGGATTGAGAAACATACACTACGAACACAGATTAACTTCACTCCTTGGCAATCATCACTCCCCATCATCAAACACCCAACAATTACTTATACCCTGACAAAATGGTCTAAACTACGACATACCCTACACATCTCAACAAAATACTCACCCTTGACTCCAATCTCTGACAACCCAGACTTCCCTCCCGCTCTCACAAAACAGGCCTTCTGCCGATGGATACCGGCAGGGGCCACTCGTATCAACTAGCTGGTGGGTGCATCAGGGGTCCTACATTTTGCTGAATTGCAGTAGAAATGGGATTTACCCACTTCATAGGCTCCCCAGAGATTCGGGAGATGGCAGGGAGGAAATGCTCACAATTTGAATCCTTATGTATAACTCCTTAACACACCTTGTCTGTTATTTACAGCATATTAGTTGAATAAATTAACGAACTACCTAAATTCACCAACTACTGGGAACGGTAGCTGGAAATTGTTATATCTGAACAAGAATGAAGTGACATATTCCAACGCACCCAAGCCAGTTCTGTAAGTGTACGAGTGGTCGAAACACAATATAAAGTGTTATCTCGGTGATAATGGTGTCCCAGTCTTCTAGCTAAAATGTTCTCGGAAACTCCAGACCTTTGCTTGAGATGTCAATTGGCGACAGACACTCCGCTACATATCTGGTGGACATGCTCGTCTCTCAGGCCCTTCTGGGATAGTTATACTTCTCTCTAACGCAATAGTGGGTGTTGCTTTACCAAATTGTCTAACTTATTGGCTGCTAAACGATATTAAAATGCCTATCTGCCAAAATAAAAAGTCTACTATGAAATACCTTAGTAGCACAGCAAAGGCTATGATACCGGTCCACTGGCAAACGCTAGCAGCCCCCTCCATCAAAGAATGGTTTGAACGCCCAGATTTTCACATGTCCCTGGACGACTTAGAATAACCTATGTTTATCACCTGAGCAGTATATTATCTACTGTTGTTTGAATGGATGGAGTTCAAGGAAACCACGCTGTACACCCTCTAAAATCCTCCCCTTTCCTCTCTGTCTTCCCCCTTCACATATCCCCCTTTCAAAAAAGGGGTTAGGCAATTACGCATATTTGGATAAGTTTATTTGCATTGATTATAGCCCTGTTAGCGAAGCCTGTTGTCGAATATCTAAACGCATTCTAATGTATCATAACTCAGACAATGTTTGGATATCTGTATGTTGTTATTTAATAGTTGTCAAAAGATAATATTCAATTGTATAGTTAATAATGTTCAAATATGTGTAAGCTATACCATTTTCAATAAAAATAGAATTTCAAAAAAAAAAATGTTGAGAATATAGGAACATATATGTTAGTTTAACATCCCTACGCAGCAGCAGATTCATTATTCATTGTTCCTTGTGAATGTCATTAATCTTAGTATGCTTGTGATAGCTCTACAGTATGCAATTATAGAACATACAAGAAATATAAGGCGTAGAGCCAAATTTACCATAGATATACTATCTTCACAATCCACAGCAGAGAGAGATTCAATAGAAACTTTACCTCCAACTGGCACTTTTTTAGGGATAGCCACCAAGTCCTAACAACCCACAAGTATT